>NC_133325.1:11705971-11985971 GCF_042186555.1 Aquarana catesbeiana | reverse complement strand
TTTTTAATATTTGCATAACTCCTCCCACTGCTTGCATGTGCACTGAGGGTTTCTTGAGAGTAATACCAGGGTAGGGCCGGGACAAGGAGTGGGCAGGAGGGGAAGCTGCTCTGGGCGTAGCGGGGCAAAGAATGCATGCAGGGTGGAGCACCTATTCTACAGCATATATTAACAGTGGTGGAGGGGGGCACAGTTCTGGGTCATCCCTGCCCTGGGCACTGGACGCCCCTGTCCTGGCACTGCTGTTTTGTAGAGCACCCCGTGGGCTCTTCCCACCATCTGATTTGCCTGCATTGCAGAGAGACCACTGGGTCTAAAATAAAGTATAGGAAAAACAGATGTTTTAAAAATATATTAACGTATTGATCGGGAAAGGGATTTTTTCCCCCCCCTTTGTAGGTAGCAGGGATCACTCTCCATCTCTCCTCACTCCGGGACAGATACTGATTTCAGCCATGTACAGGATACGGGTCTGTAAATAATACATCAGAGCCCAGTTAGTCAGCCGAGTATAAAAGGAACTGGAGGAGACTTATAAAGGAGGAAAGGGAAGTAAAAAAATAGAAGGATTTCTGTAAATAAAATAAAAAGAGAAGGACTTATGAATTATTTTTATTCCTTCTCTGTGGACCCCAAACATATTGAAGTTCTAATCTCAGTGTCTCCTGAGCAGATCGAGCCCAACTGCCTGTAATTCAGACTAAACCTAAAGAGGAGCTCCAGCTGAAACGAAATAATGACACCTAAATCATGAGTGCATGGTCCATCCATAGTGGGAAGAACCTAAGAGCTTATTTGGTTAGGGGGGGGGGGGGGGTAAGAGGTGGGTTATTTGTCTGGAGATCAGTGGCGACTGGTGCTCAATACTTTGGCTACAATAGCCTACCATTGCCCATCAGTGCAGCGTACCATTGCCCATCAATGTAGCCCATCATTGCCCATCACTGCAGCGTATCATTGCCCATCAGTGCAGTATATCATTGCCCATACGTGCAGCATATTATTGGCCATCAGTGCAGCATATCACTGCCCATCAGTACAGCGTATCATTGCCCATCAGTACAGCGTATCATTGCCCATCAGTGCAGCGTATCAATGCCCATCAGTACAGCGTATCATTGCCCATCAGTGCAGCGTATCAATGCCCATCAGTGCAGCATATCATTGCCCATCAGGGCAGCGTATCATTGCCCATACGTGCAGCAAATCTTTGCCCATCAGTGCATCATATCATTGCCCATCAGGGCAGCGTATCATTGCCCATCAGTGCAGTATATCATTGCCCATACGTGCAGCAAATCATTGGCCATCAGTGCAGCATATCATTGCCCATCAGTGCAGCATATCATTGCCCATACGTGCAGCATATCATTGCCCATCAGTGCAGCATATCATTGCCCATACGTGCAGCATATCATTGCCCATCAGTGCAGCATATCATTGCCCATACGTGCAGCATATCATTGCCCATACGTGCAGCATATCATTGCCCATCAGTGCAGCATATCATTGCCCATCAGTGCAGCATATCATTGCCCATACGTGCAGCATATCATTGCCCATCAGTGCAGCATATCATTGCCCATCAGTGCAGCATATCATTGCCCATTTGTGCAGCATATCATTGTCCATCAGTGCAGCATATCATTGCCCATACGTGCAGCAAATCATTGGCCATCAGTGCAGCATATAATTGCCCGTATGTGCAGCATATCATTGGCCATCAGTGCAGCATATCAGTAGCCATCAGTGCAGCATATCATTGGCCATCAGTGCAGCATATCAGTACCCATCAATGCAGCCTATCATTGCCCATATGTGCAGCCTCATCAGTGCCCAGCAATGCATCAGGGAGGAATCAGGAGGATCTGCAGGCCGGATGACATAGAGTGGGGATCTCCCGCTGAGACGCGGCTTGTATATGAATAACCAGCCGCTGTCAAGCGAAGTCCCGCCTCCTAGGCCGGCTACTCTAATAGACAGCAAACTGGTCCAATGCCAGTCAAGGAGGTGGGACTTTGTTTGACAGCGGCCGGCTATTCATATACAAGCCGCGTCTTAGCGGGAGATCCCTGCTCTGTGTCGTCTGGCTACCCGATCCTTCTGACAGTTTCCTAGCTGATCGCTTCACAGCAGAAGCTGTGCGGCCTTTTGTACAGGACATCAGAGTGACCCGGGGGCAGGGAGGCCCCCTCTGAGTCGCTCTGATGGTTGCTCTGATGGCCGTACCACTTCTGCCAGAAGCGATCAGCCATAAAACTGTCAGCCCAGTCTGCGCCTGCTCCTCATTCACCCTCCGCTAATTTCCACTGGCCAAATGCGAGCAGGCGAGTGGAAATTTTGAGGGCTGCCGTGTGCAACTTGCTCACCTTGTGTCTATCAATAGAAACACACAGCCCCATAGCCTAGAATGGCAAGGCACTCCCCTGCTACTGATCATTCAACATGCACTCAAAGTTTACATTCCCCAAATGCCTGTTAAAGCTTATCCTTGCAGATTTGCTAACTTCTATGTACTAGTGTAACATATTGGTAGCTGTGTGCTGGGTTCAATATCTTCCTTTTCAATTAGTTTTTATTAGAATTTTAACAAGTACATAAAATAGTAACATTAATACTGAGAGTTACATAATGTTGTCAAGTACATAAGACCCCATCAATGGGGATATCAATGGTACATCAAGTAAGTTTAAAGAAAAGGAGTTCTCCCTTTGTGTAGAATTATTTGGTTACGTTGGTCTTGAATCAATACTAGGTACAGTAACTACTCCTTGCTCCAGGCACCCCCGGTTCAATATCTTACATGTGTGCAGCTATCCAGGTGGTGGGGAGGCTGTGCACCCTTTAACATTTTCCTGCCTGGGCATAGCTTGGTTCGCTAGACCTACTAGGGTGCTATTAAAAGAGGCGGCTCTCTAATTAGGCAAATTAGGCGGCCTAAGGCCTTGCACTCACAGGGGCCTCGCAGCTGCCTAATTTGCCTAAGAACCACCTCTGAGGCTGTCCCACAGGGCACCCATGGATGAGACAAAGCCGCTCCTGTCACTCTCTGGCTCATGTCACATAAGTAAAGACATGGACCCATGTGGGCATGGATTATCCTCCCTCTCTCTCAGCTCTTTCTGGCGCTCCCGCTTAGTGTGCTCCAACGCTGTCTGCAAAAATCTTACAAGGGAGGAGGTGGAGCTGCAGCTTACAAGTGCTGAGATGAGAGTGAATGCTCATGGAGTGACGTTGAGTGGTCATTGCCCGAGATCGGAGATCCCCCTCGTGCCTCTCTCCTGTACATACCACCCACCCCTATTCACTCTGTGCCCCCCTCCTGCACATACCACCCACCCCTATTCACTCCATGCCCCCCTCCTGCACATACAACTCACCCCTATTCACTCTGTGCCCCCCTCCCGCACATACCACACACCCCTATTCACTCTGTGCCCCCCTCCTGCACATACCACCCACCCCTATCAAAGTGCCCCTCTCCTGCACATACCACCCACCCCCTGTTCACCTTGAGGCGGAGAATCTCACTACTGCTGCTGCTTGTATGGGTGGGATGTGTACTGCACCAATCCTTGCTGACCCTTCCCTCCTATTCATCCCATGTAATTGGCGCAATACACATCCCACCCACACAAGTAGCAGCAGTAATAAGATGATCGGCCTTGTGGTTCTTCCTTAACCCATCTAAAGGGTGTGAGTGGGGCCTCATGTTTAAATTTTGCCTAAGACCTCACAAAGCCTAGAGCTGCCTCTGGCTATTGGCATTGAATCCTGGGCATAGGCTGGTTCATTCAACCTACCAGGCTGCTATGGACATGGGATCCTGAGCATAGGTTGGTTCCCTAGACTTACCAGGCTGCTATGGACATGGGATCCTGGGCATAGGTTGGTTCCCTAGACCTACCAGGCTGCTATCGACATTGGATTCTGAGCATAGGTTGGTTCCCTAGACCTATCAGGCTGCTATGGACAATGGATCCTCCCCAGGGTATCCACTGGAGCCTGCCAATACACAAGTACATCCTGGGAGGTGCCCAACTTAGCCTAACAAGCACCATCCCCCCATCCATACCTGCTTCAAGCAATATGGCAATGGACCCCAATACTAACCCCACACAGCACAATCCATTTCGAATGGATGCCCTGAATATGAGGTTAGGAGAAGGAAGAGTCTGCTCAACTGAATCCTTTTAACTGTTTGCTGAACACAGTTAAATTACATATATACATGCTTCAGTCATCCCAGGGGTGATGGCACATTCCATGAGTTGCATGCAATAGAGAGAACATAGATGAGTTGGGAGCCAAATTAAGGAACCTGTACATTTTAGTCTCAATATTCCTGCACCTTCCTCTCCTTCTTTCCCCTCAGGGGAAGCTCCAAGAGATAGAGCCTCACACCTTTCTTCTTTGCTGTGGCTAGGTCCTTCCAAAATTTCTCATGACAGCCCTCTGAGGACCCTACTACCCAAAATACCTCACTGACATGGGCAGGGCCAGCACTTCCTAGGAAGGATCACACCCCTACACTACTCTGGGAGCCTCTACTGGCTATCTAGGAGACTGTAATACCCACTCACTACAAGGGGTCCCTGAACCTGTTCTCATAACTAACTATCGCAACAACTCGTATCCAAACTGAGGAACTACACCAGGCACCCTAGAGCTCCTACTCCAGCTTACTCTGAGGATTCTAGGCCTGAAGACAGAGAATTCAGTGAATTGTTGTTCCACTGCTAGTTCAAGGAAAGTCAGAGAAAACAGTATACCTTCTTCATCTCTCAAAGATTATGCAACAGGAGATTTTTACACAAATTTATATTCTGTACTTGATCTATAAATTATTTGGTCTTTTATGTAATGGATGTGACAAGCATTACTATTTGCATGTCAACCCCATCAGAGCTTTCTGATGCTTAAGGCCCCTTTCACACTGGGGCGGTTTGCAGGCGTTATTGCCGCCCCTAAACAGCCTCCGCTGTTTGTTCAGTGTGAAAGCCCGAGGGCTTTCACACTGAAGCGGTGCGCTGGCAGGACGGTAAAAAAAGTCCCGGTATAGCCGCGCTGTCCCATTGATTTCAATGGGCAGGAGCGGTTTAGGAGCGGTGTGTTCAAAATCTTTGAACACACCGCTCCTAAACCGCTCCTGCCCATTGAAATCAATGGGACAGCGCGGCTATACCGCGGTAATACCGCGGTTATAGCCGCGCTGTACGAGCGGGTTTAACCCTTTTTCGGCCGCCAGCGGGGGTTAAAACCGCACTGCTAGCGGCCGAATACAGCCGCAAAAACAACGGTAAAACAGCGCTAAAAATAGCGCCGTTTTGCCGCCGACGCCCCCACCGCCCCAGTGTGAAAGGGGCCTAAGTCCCAATTCACACTGGGGGCCGTCACTGATTACATGCGAGAACCCTAACAGGGGTTCCTGGCAATTACCAGCAAGGGGGCAGCCCCATTGAATACGATAGGAAGCTGACAGCTCTCGCAGATGGTCATAGCCAAAGGCATGTAATCAGTGATGCCCCCCATTTGCAAGTGTGAGTGGGATCTAAAGCTGAACTCCAGGAATTTAGCCACTTTCTAACATTTTCTGGTTTACTATGGGTTAAGTCTAAGGAGGTGCATGCAACATTGTGGACTTATCTCCTTAAAGTGGGAGTCCGGCGACCGATCTTTTTTTTTTTTTTTTTTTTTAGGTCATTGAGACACTTTGCTAACCCCAAAATAATACTCACAGTTTGGGTGTAATATTTCCACCTCTGTCTGTTTTTGTACTGAAGAATAACTTTAAAAATGTGATGCTGGCTGTTTCCATCTTGCTTGTGGGCATGTGAAGCCCACAAGCATTGATTTCCTGGATGCGGTTAATGCTGTTCATTCACAGCTTGTTCACACGCATGATCATTGTTTCCACACTGAATCTTGGGAAGCCTGACACTAAGCTCCCAGGAGACAGTGCGGTGCCGGGGAAAGGCAATAAACACGCCTACTCCCATGGGAGGAGAGACAGGAAGTGCCACAATAAAGTACAATATAAAGGTAATTACAGCGATAAAAAAAAATTCATGCGGCATTTGAACATCTATGCAATTAACTGAAGGGGTTAAGATTAAGTTAAAAAGAGAAGTTTGGCCAAGGCTTTTTTAGCTTTACTTCTCTTGTGGGCCACAAGAGTGTGCTTACTTGTACTAAAGCCCATTGTCGGCTGACTTCACAGAGCCACTCCAGGCTCTGAAAGGATCTCAACCACATTTTCAGGATACACACGGAAGCCCGATTGGCAGCTGGCTCAGCCACTTAGCACACCACTGAGAACATGAGGGGCAGCGATCCCTGGCACTCCAGTGATTTCCATGGGGCATAGTGGAAAGCAGTGACTGACAGTCACCACTTTCTGCTCAGAGCGGACTAAGAACTGAGCGATCAGTGGTCATGTGATAGCTCAGTTCTCAGGCTTAGATCCAAAGGGGACAGCTGCAGCATGAGGCGAGTATTATATTTCCAGCTATCGCTACTGGAAAGCCTTGGGTCCTGCCATCCATGTGGCTGTTACTTTGACACGTACCACCTACATTGTTGCTGAGCATTTACACCCCTTCATGGAAACAGTATTCCTTGATGGCAGTGGTCTCTTTCAGTAGGATAATGCGCCCTTTCATGCTGCAAGAATGGTTCAAGAATGGTTTGAGGAACACAACAATGGGTTTTAGGTGTTGACATGGCTCCATGTTCTCCAGACCTCAATCCAATCGAGCATCCGAGGAATACGCTGGAAAAACATGTCCTGGGACCTACTCAATATTAGGTGGGTGGTCATAAGGTTATGACTGATCAGTGTAGGTGTTCCTATTTTACTGGCTGTCTTTCCCAAATGTTTCCAGCACTAATATCTATAACTAACAGATGGTGCTTCCTGAACTAAAATTAAAACTCTAAACTCGACACCGTTGCTTAGGTGTCTTTTTCAGAGGTAACATTGTACTTTAATGGTGAACAAAGTGTGTGAAGTCCATCGGCCATGTGGGATTCCATGGGTCTCTTTATAACTAGATGGAGCAAAAATCTGAATAAACATGGGTGTTGCATATGTGACATGAGTTTTTGTTTTGGCACAGCAAGGGATCAGTCCAGGATCCCCTGCTGAGACGTAATGGAGGACAATCATGGGACAGGGGCCTTAGCATAGTATATACACAATATTACCAAAAGTATTGAGACATTCGCCTTTACACGCACATGAACTTTAATGGCATCCCAGCCTTACTTCGTAGGGTTCAATATTGAGTTGGCCCACCCTTTGCAGCTATAACAGCTTCAACTCTTCTGGTAAGGAAGGCTGTCCACAAGGTTTAGGAGTGTGTCTATTTGAATGGTTGACTATTCTTCCAGAAGTGAATTTGTGAGGTCAGGCACTAATGTGGTTGAGAAGGCCTGGCTCGCGGTCTCTGCTTTAATTTATCCTAAAGGTGTTCTCTCGGGTTGAGGTCAGGATTCTGTGCAGGCCAGTCAAGATCCTCCACCCCTAAACTCGCTCATCCATGTCTTTATGGACCTTGCTTTGTGAACTGGTCCAAATCATTTGGTGGAGGGGGTATTATGGTGTGGGGTTGTTTTTCAGGGGTTGATCTTGGCCCCTTAGTTCCAGTGAAGAGAATTCTTAAGGTGTCAGCATACCAAGACATTTTGGACAATTTCATGCTCCCAACTTTGTGGGAACAGTTTGTGGATGTCCCCTTCCTGTTCCAACATGACTGCGCACAAGTGCACAAAGTCAGGTCCATAAAGACATGGATGAGCGATTTTGGGGTGGAGGAACTTGACTGGCTTGCACAGAATCCTGGCCTCAACCCGATAGAATTAGAGCGGAGACTGTGAGCCAGGCCTTCTCATCCAACATCAGTGCCTGACCTAACAAATGCGCTTCTGGAAGAATGGTCAAACATTCCCATAGACACACTCCTAAACCTTGTGGACAGCCTTCCCAGAAGAGTTGAAGCTGTTATAGCTGCAAAGGGTGGGCCAACTCAATATTGAACCCTACGGACTAAGACTGGGATGTCATTAAAGTTCATGTGTGTGCAAAGGCAGGCGTCCCAATATTTTTGGTAATATAGTGTATTTCACTGACGTGCCGTCTTTGCTGTCAGCAGTGATTTGACACATCCTAAAATAGACAACTAGATTTCACATACATAGAGACAGGTTTAATACCTTTGTACATTAAACAGCAATTGAATTGAATTCCACAACTTGCAGATCAGAATGGCCCAGGCCTGGCTGTCTAATCAGGTTATCTGCATCTATTTAAAATACAAAGTAAACAAAATACAAAATAATACTTGTCTATATTTACAGAAAATTGTGTGAGAAATGTCTGAATACTTCCCCCAGGCTAACCATTAAGGTTTCTTCATTATAATATTTTTTTTCTTTTTAATTTGTTTGATTTTCTTTTATTTTTGCTCCTATAAGCATTTAATTACCCCCCTGCCGACTGCCTAACTGGGAAAATATGTCATGACTTTGGTGTTAAATACTGGGGTTATGGCTGCAGCTAGATGCCATAATCCCAGTATTTTATTTTCCCTTAGGCGTCGTTTTTTCCAGATTCGCCGCAGGATCACTTTTAAAAACAGCGGTAGAGGAGCACCCCCCCCCTCTTCCCAGGCTTACATTACCGATCGCTGAGCCCGGGAACCATTCGGCACTGGCTTGCCATAGAGATAAGCAATGGCAAGATGGCCACCACTTATCTCTATGCCCTTGGAGAACTGACGTCACTTTCGGTTCTCAGACCATGTAAACGTGTTTTTTCTTAAAGCAAAAGATTATTATTATTATTATTATTATATCTTTTGCTTTTTAAGGGTAGAGGAGAGATTTGCGGTCTTTTAGACCTCATATCTCTCCATAAAGAGGACCTGTCATCGCAAGGGATGTTTACAATTTTTTTTTTTAAAGGAACAGTGTAAAAATTTAAAAAAATAATAATAAAATAAATAATAATAGTAATAATGATAATAATAATAATAATAAATAATAATTAAAAAAAAATTAAGTGCCCCTGTCCCCACATACTCACGCGCAGTAGTGAACACATACGTAGGTCACGTCCGCGTATGTAAACAGTGTTTTCACCGCACATGTGAGGTATCGCCGTGAACGTCTGAGCGAGAGCAATAATTCCAATGTTAGACCTCCTCTGTAACTCTAAACTGGTAACCTGTAGAAATTGTTAAAATGTCGCCTATGGAGATTTTTAAGTACTGTAGTTTGGTGCCATTCCACGAGCGTATGCAATTTTATAGCATGACATGTTAGGTATCTATTTACTTGGTGTAACATAATCTTTATATTATACCAAAAATTGAGGCATATATTATGTTTTTTTTAAATTTTTTTATTCATTAATGTGTATTTTTCTGTATGATATAAAAAAAAATGCAATGACCTCCATTTTATTCTCTAGGGTCTCTGCTAAAAATATATATAGAGAAAGGGAGAGAAAGAGAAGAAAGACAGAGGGAAAAAGAGAGAGAGAGAGAGAGAGAGAGAGAGAGAGAGAGAGAGAGAGAGAGAGAGGGGGGGAGGGAGAGAGAGAGAGAGAGAGAGAGAGAGAGAGAGAGAGAGAGAGAGAGAGAGAGAGAGAGAGGGGGGGAGAGAGAAGGAGAGAGATGGGGCAAGGAGGGAGAGAGAGAGAGAGAGAGAGAGAGAGAGAGAGAGAGAGAGAGAGAGAGAGAGAGAGAGAGAGGGGGGGGGGGAGAGAGAAGGAGAGAGATGGGGCAAGGAGGGGGAGAAAGAGAGAGAGGCAGTGAGAGAAGAGAGAGAGAAAGAAAAAGAGTGAGAGGAGAGAGAGAGAGAGAGAGAGAGAGAAAGGGGGAGAGAGACAAGGAGGGAGAGAAAGAGAAAGACAAGGAGAGAAAAAAGAGAGAGAAAGAAAAAAAAGAAAGAAAGAGAAATAAAGAGTGAAGAGAGAGAGAGAGCAATACAGAGACAGTGATAACGAGAAAGAGAGAGAGATGGAGAGGGAGAGAGGTAGAAAAAGGGGGATATATAAAGGCGGAGAGAGAGAAAGCAAGATAGAGAAGAAAGACAGAGAGAGACAGAGAGACATGGGGAGAGAAAGATAATAGAGAAACACATACAGAGAAAATGACAGAGATTAGGAGAGAGGTTAACTTGTTTCATAAAAGCAAATGAAGTAATACCCCTCTACTCTTCTGAGGGTTAGCAGGTGATGAAGGGTGGCCCCTGCTTATTAGTGGCCCCTGCTTATTAGTGGCCCCTGATTATTAGTGGCCCCTGATTATTGGTGGCCCCTGCACTGTGCCAGCATGACTTGTGACCATTGTGTCTATGGCAGGCTGGGGGAAGAGTTCTGGAGTATCTGTTGATGGAGTGACCCTGGAGACATGCCTATCCGGCTCCCTTTGTCTTTGGAGCTCTCTCTGGGTATAAATGAGAGCCAGGCAAGGCTTGTTCCAGCTTGGAATCCATCGTAGCGAATGACTCCAGCCTCTCCTCTTCAATAAGAGAGTGGAGCAGCTGATGGGGAGAGGCGGGATGGAGAAGAGGGGGAGAGGGAGAAGAGGGAGGAGAGGCATCTCGTCCATCCATCTGACCTGCCAGAGACGTCAAAATCAAATGAAGAGTTCCGAGCGAGGACGGGAAGCTCACTATCTTCAGAAAGGGCGTCCAGCCTTCCGATGTATGGACGCCATTTGAGAATGAAAGAGAAGTCGGTCTTGGTCGATCTTGGTGCTTCCTCACAAGGACGGACGGGAGGACGGCAAAGCCCTTTCGGTACTTTGTGTCCTCAATTCATACACAACTCCGAAAGATGTCACCGAGACGTCCTGATTGCCATGGCAACCCCAACAACACGCTACCGAAATTATCTGAAGCCAATGGCAGTCTGGTTTTCAAGTTGGTCGGGCTTCTGATCTTCCTGAATGCCACCTTATCGTGTCCCTTAAAGTGTGACTGTTACAGCAAGAAGAGCCTGGTGCAATGCCGATCTTCATCTCTCCAGGAGGTTCCGGAGGATTTACCACACTGGGTCCAGAACCTGTCCATCACCAACAGCAACATCACCGTCCTCCCAGCCTCAGCCTTCCAGAGAAATGGAACAAGTCTCTACAACTTGACAACACTTGTACTTGCCAACAACAACCTCCAAGCCATAGAGGCCAGGGCTTTCTCGGACCTCCCAAGCCTCACCACCTTGGACATGAGCTTCAATGCCCTCAGCTCCCTTCCTGACGATGCTTTTGCAGGATTATCTCAGCTTCAAGTTTTAAAATTAAACCAAGCTCTCCGAGAACCAGCCCGAAGCAACATTTTTAACTCTCGATGGGCTCAACATTTGCCGAGTCTTAGGACTCTGGAACTGTCTGGAAATGAGCTCCAGTCTTTCCCCATGGCTGTGAAGGATCTGGAGAACTTGCAGACTGTCCACCTTGGAAATAACTCTATTCAGAGACTCAAAGAGGAGGAGATCTTGGTGCTCAGAGACAAGAAGACCCGGCTTTATTTGAGCCCCAACCCCATTTTTTGTGATTGTCAAATCAAGGAAATGATTTCTTGGTTCCGAAACACTTCCCAGACTTTGGACGCCCAGCAGCTCCAGTGCTTCGGACCTTCAGCCTTGAACGGTTCCTTGGTCACCAACCTCAGAGGCGACAAACTGAAATGTTCCAATGAGAACCTGGAGACAGCATCCTATGTCTTCTTTGGGATTGTCCTGGCTCTCATTGGGGTCATATTTCTCATGGTCCTCTACCTGAACAGGCGAGGGATTAAAAGGTGGATGAACAACTTTCGGGAGGCCTGCAGGGACCAGATGGAGGGCTATCATTACCGGTACGAGCAGGACTCCGACCCCAGGAGATCCAATGCTTCTACTGGGATATAAACTTGATCGCTCACGCCTTGAATGACCTTTCTTTGTAACAATTTCAATGCATAGAGGAGATAAAGTCATAGGACATGAATTCTGGTTCTGACGCCATAGGTCATGCTAGAGGCCAATGAGCTTTAAAGGGTATGTAAAGGCAAAACAAATTAAATTGTTTTGGATGGAGTGTGGAAGAGTTAGATCCTTTGGCACGTTTATATTGCTGTCTATGTCACCACAGGAGAGATTCACTCTTTCTATTTGTTCTGGTGACCCTTGTCACTAGAGAAAATCAAAACCTTCAGAGTAAACATGTGAAGAACTAAAACAAAAATGTTTAGTTACAGATCAATTTGTTAAGTTACTAATTTAGTTTTGCTGCATTTGTAACAAGATGTGTTTCATTTGAGTTTGGTTTATTTGTTTTCGACCAGATTAGAATTCCTCCTAAGGATTCAAAGTATTCAAATCGAATTTAAGTTGAAAATATCAATTCGATCCAAATTCATTGTGAAGAATAGCTGGTTCTATTTTTTAGAATTTTGGAACACAACTATATTCTTTCTATTTTATTTTATTCCATTCTGTTTGAATTTCAGAAGGTGGCTATATTCTTTCTATTTTATTCTATTCTATTCTTTTTCTATTCTGTTATTTTCTATGCTGCTCTGTTTTATTCTTTTCTGTGCTTTTCAAAATTTTTATTTCAGAAGACAGCTATATTCTTTCTATTTTATTCTATTCTATATAATGGAAAAATCCCTCATGGGTTTTTTAACAGCCAAGAAATTCTTCAAAGGTCATTTATTCTAAGAATAAAATTTCCCCTGAAGAAGACCACAATTAGAAGGGTCGAAATGCGTAGGGGTTCTATGTGGAAGATTATATACATTTTTTTTGCAGTATAATGCAATTTTAGCAAGATTTCATACAATATGTAGTTCCATCTTGATCAATGGTTTTGTCATTTTCATGTGAATTTCAGAGCTATTTTTTACAACTCTCATGTAATTGTCAAATTGCTTTTTGATACAATAAAGAATTTTAATCAATGACTTTTGAATAATTTCTTGGCTGCTAAAGAACCCCATGAGGGGATTTTTCCATTATATAATATTTCGGGATGTGCGGCACTACTAGCTCACACATATGTGTTTTTCTATTGTTTTTTATTCTATTCAATTTTTTTCCTATTCTATTCTATTCTATTTTACTCTGTTTTATTCTGTTCTTTTCTGTGCTTTTCAAAATTGTAATTTGAGAAAACGGCTATACTCTTTCTATTTTATTCTATTTTATTTGAAATTGAAATTTTCAAATTTTGAAAGACGGCTATTTTCTTTTTTTAATTTATTCTGCTCTATTCAAAATTCAAATTTCGAATTATGGAAGACAGCTAAATTCTTTCTATTCTATTTTTTTTCTATTCTATTTTTTTTTTTTTTGAATTTCGAAAGAAGGCTATATATGAACACTTTGAAGGAAATCAGCAATAGCCACCAATATGTTTCCATTTCAAATTTGTTTTCAAACTCAATTTCGTTTTTCAAATCCAATTCAAATTTGATTCAAATTGGGATTATTTATTATCTTGGACAAAATTTTTTGTTATTTTGGATTTCTTTAAATTTGCTACTATTGTAATTCAAGAAACATCAGAATCTCCATATAACAAAAATGTGGTCCAAATTTAGCTTTGGAACTAAATGAACCATGCATATCTACTTTACGGTTGTCATGAGAGTGGACATCTCTCTAAGATGGCAAATTCAGTCACTTTGGGGAGACATCCTTTCACTTCCTGTTGCACCTCCAAGACAGGAAGTGAAAAGAATCCCCCCCCCCACAGGACACAGACAGCTTGAAGGGATTTTACTCTTCCCTACTCTATCCGAAACCAGCAACAAAAACTTTTGGCTATACGTACACTTTAAGGGAAGATGGTGCTGGGACACATATGGGATCTGCCTTTGCTATCTTTCTGCTGAAAATACTCATTGCCTGGCTGTCTATTGCTGCCATATTTTTGGAGTCACAGACTGGGAACAAGCATGCAGCCAGCAAAGTCAGAGGTTCTGCTGCTTCTTTAGTGATGCTGAAAGTATTGAAGCCATTGGATTAATGTGACAACCGGGTTCTTCACTCGGTCCAGGTTTGTGTAAGGGAGGGAATCACATTGTGTCCTCCTGGCACTGTCCATCGCAGTATTATACATTGAGCCGAGTACATCGTGTGTCTTGCTGGTCAGTACAGACTGTGGAGGAGTCCTTATTCCTCCTAATCAGGGAATTAGAGAGTTAAAAGGCACCACATTGATTTACTTCTCATTAGTCATTGTTTGATGGGAATGTCCACTGACCACCATTATTGTCTCCAAGAGCCAGAATAGGAATCAAGGTAGATAAATTGGGTTTAGCAAGGCCAGGGAAAGGGAGTTTGAAGATGGAGGCCCGTTGCAGCACACAGTTCGTTAAAAAAACAAAAAAAAACAAAAAAAACCTTTTATAACACCCATCCCCCTACCACTTTACGTTTCCAGAACTCAGCCCAGAGCTAACTCAGCCCAGAGCTACATCAGCCATGACATCTGCTACTTCAACATTTAACCACTTGTTGCCATTTGTATCTTTGTAACCACCTGTATCGTTGTAGCATAGAAACTACTTGTATCATTGTAGCATTGCATCGTTGTAGCATTGTATCATTATAGCATTGTATCATTTCATCACGAGAAGAAGATTCATTTCAATGTACGACAGATGAGGTTCCAACCAACAAGCAGTTCTATCCCTCAACATAATGATATGTTATTATTACTGGGTTAGCTCTGGGCTAATAATTATGATGACCAGTGGCAGCTGGTGGTATATTTTTTTTTGGGAGGGGGTAAACAATCCAATCGCTGCCACCCCCTCTCCCAGGTCGGTCGGTCACCAGCCCCGCACTTACCCCATCTAGTTTGCAAGCAGCTTCCCCTGCGTCTCCTCCCTCCTCCTCCTCGGCAGGCCAATAGGATTGCTTCTCCTTTCGGGCCAATCGGGTGACCGGTCTCAGGACCCGCTTCCTGATTGGCCGGGAGAATCAGGAAGACAATAGTTAATATCAATTTGCTATTGTCACACAACTGGGTGAGCTCAGGGTGCAGTGCTCTGCTCCTTGAGCCCACCCTTTTTTGAAGCCACTAATCACGTGCTTCTAAAAAAAATAAAAAATACCCCATTGAGATCCATGTAGATTAGGGGCCGGGCGCATGGATTAGGGGAGCGGCGCCCCTGCGCCCTGTATAGACTGGCCCCCACTGATCATGGCTACTAACTTATCAGTGGCCCGTCCACCACAGTACAACCTTTCCATCCCGACAACTGAGACTCCAACATTCTGAGCCTTCCCATATTCCTTCATTCTCCACCTAAACATTTGCTGGTTTCATTCTTTTCTTTACACGTGTCTAAAATGACATAGTTAGGGCTAGTTCACAGATGCAGTGCCCTCTGAAGAGCGATCCTTGTTGGATTGCTATTCCAAGAGCATTTGACAGGCGGTGAGGAGGAATTATGATTTAACCCTGTAAATACCAGAGTGAATGCTTGGCATTGCATGCGGTGGTGGCATGGCCCCATTGACTTGCACTGGTAGTGTTCAGCAGAGCCAACGCCGGCAAATTTCCACAGGCTGCTTAAACCGGACCTTCAGCTATTTTTTCATCTTTCCATCTATTAAATCTTCTGCCCTTGTTGTTGTTTTAACTTTGGATAGTAAAACATTTTTTTTTCTGCCAGTAAATACCTTATAAAGATCACTTCCTGTTTCTTGTCTGGTCATTAGCCTAGGCCAGGGTTTCTCATTCAGGGTTCCATGGAATCCCAGGGTTCCTCCAGAGGTTTCTAGGTGTTCCTTGATCAATGAGCAATTTCTGCATCTCAGATAAGTTCCCACTGACACCATTGATCTTTTTAGCTATCTGTAAAGGTGTAATTCTTCTCAATGACCCCAAGTATAAGGAGCATTCTTCTCACTGGCCATCACACTAATGTATCAAGAGTTGTAGATATAGTAACTTTTAGCAGGGGTTCCCTGAGACCAGAAAGTTCTTTCAAGGGTTCCTCTGTGCTGAAAAGTTTGAGAAAGGCTTGCCTAGGCTTATGACATCATGCACAGCTCTCTCTCACTCTTATGAGAGTTTGCCGGGAAGGGAGGGGGATGAGTCATAAAAGGGCCAATGAGAGCTGCAGAGCTGGAGGTGTGCCTCTGTGTGTCTGTGTAAATCCAGGAAATGAACAGGCAGCAGCTTGAGATGCCCACAGTTAAAATGGATGCAGTCAGACTCAGTGAAGGGAGATTTCTGCAGCATATTTAGCAAGTACAGAATGAAAGTATATGTAGAATAATATACAAAGTGGTTGGAGGGAAGCTCCAGAATGGGAAATATGTTTTTATTACAAATGGTGTGAGCAGACTGCAGTTCCTCTTTCATTTATGACACAGCCACAAAGGACAGCGGTGCAGCCGCGGGACGTGTACAGCTTTCCACGGGTGCATTGCAAAAACAAAGAAGAGAGGACACACCAGCCTTGCACATTACCCAAGTGGTAATAAATGGAAATATACTTACAAACAACTCAATGGTAAAAGCATATCAAAGTCCAAAGTCCAATGACCCTTCAGATGGCTGACGTGTTTTGAAGGGATCTCCCTTCGAAACGCGTCAGCATCTGGAAGGTCCTCCGGCTTTCTGGGACTAGTCTGTGTGACCAGATTGCTTTGTGCATACTTTGGACTCTGATATGCTTTTACTATCGAGTTGTTTGTGGGTATATTTCCATTGATTACATTATTAAACATACCACTTGGGTAATGTGCAAGGCTGGTACGCCCACTCTTCTTTGTTTTCTTTGTTTGCAGTGTTTCCATTGGGTCCCCCCCGACCCTTAGGAGGCAGTAGAGCCTGTGCTTGTCTTGGAAATACCAGGGACCTGTGATCCATCCTCCACCATTACATTACTCTTGAGGGCAGGAGATTGTTGTTCTTTCTGCACGGCTGCATGCTCAGGTTCGGGGGGGGGGGGGGGGGACAAAACTGAGGTTCAGCCTCCTGGTTTTACCACCCCCTAGCCACACCTGTGAACAAAGCTAGCCATAGATGGATGGAATCTTGGTCGGTTCAGCAACGACTGGCTCAATCAATCAATGGGCAGGCTGGCTGAACACAAGTTGATCCACTGATCCTGTCGGATTTGTTTGCATGTGATTACTGCCGGCGGCAGCTATAGCAGCCAGCAGTGACCATGTTCTGCCGGTTGGGAAGGCTCCCCGCCAGCTGAACACAATAATGCCAGTGGAGGGATTCCCCCATCAACACTGACTGTGTTGATGGGGGGGAATTGAGCAATTTTCTTTCCTGCAGCCTGAAAATAGCATCATCTCTTAGGTCCCTTTCACACTGAGGCATTTTTCAGGTGCTTTTGAGCTAAAAATAGCGCCTGAAAAATGGCTCCCCTGCAGTCTCAATGTGAACGCCCGAGGACTGGGGCGATGTGCTGGCAGGGTGTTAAAAAAACTCCTGCAAGCAGCATCTTTGGAGCAGTGAAGGAGCGATGTATACACCGCTCCTTCACCGCTCCTGCCCATTGAAATGAATGGGCAGCGCCGCCGAACCACCAGCAAAGCGCCGCTGTAGCGGCACTTTGCGGTTCATTTTAACCCTTTTTCGGCCACTAATGGAGGTTAAAAGCACCCTGCTAGTGGCCGAGAACCTCCGCAAAAACGACGGTAAAGCGCCGCTAAAAGTAGCAACGCTTTACCGCCGATGCCCCAATGTGAAAGCAGCCCTAGGCCCCTTTCACACTGAGGTGCTTCAAAAACTGTCATTAAAATACTGAGCGCTTTTCAGGCACTTTTGAAGAGCTTTCCATTCATTTCAATGGAGAGGGGCGTTTTTTTTTCACCGCCCTTCCAGCGCAATGCCCCGAGGTGAAAGCATTCATTGATTCTAATGGAAATAGTTTTTCGTGAGCTTTTCAGTCACTTTTTTTTAGCAAGAAAGCGCCTGAAAAGCGCCTCAGTGTGAGAGGGGTCTTAGACATGTGCGGAACGAAAAAAAATGTTTAGTTTAGTTTTGATTAGTTATTTGAATAAATCTGTTTAGTTGAATTTGTTTAATTTGTTTTCGGAATTAGTTTCATTGATTAGTTTTCAAATCGATTCATATTTTTCTCATTCGAATTTGGATCGATGGCTGAATGTGGGCCGGTTTCAGCCGCGTCTGCGGTGCGCGACAATCTACCTGTCAACCGCCGACAGCTGGCGCCTGATGGGTAGATCGAGATTTAGCCAGTATGCAGAGTAGCGCAGGAAGCGCCTGTCTGTAGTGAGTTCTCTCTCATGTCATGTAGCGCTGCTCGCTCCCCGGCGGCCCCTCCTCTTTTCTCGTCTATCCCCATTGGCTTGTGAGTCGTGACATCATCTGCAATAGACGAGAAGAGAGGAGGGGCCGCCGGGGAGCGAGCAGCGCTACATGACATGAGAGAGAACTTACTACAGACAGGCGCTTCCTGCGCTACTCTGCATACTGGCTAGCAAGATTCCATGATGTGCCCCCTGATGTGGCCTGATGATGTGCCCCATCATGTGCCTTGATATGCCCCTTCATGTGCCTTGATGTGCCCCCAGATGTGCCCTATAATGTGCCCCATCATGTGCCCCATGCCCTGATGTGCTATGTGCCCCATGCCTTGTGCCCTAATGTGCCCCGTGCCTGATGTGCCCTGATGTGCTATGTGCCCTGATGTGCTATGTGTCCTGATATGCTGTTTGCCCCAATGTGCCCCATAATGTGCCATGTGCCCTGATGTGCCATAATGTGCTCTGATGTGCCCCGAGCCCTGATGTGCCCCGATGTGCCATGTGCCCCGTGCCCTGATGTGCTATGTGCCCCGCTGTGCCCCCGTGCCCTGATGTGCCCCATGCCCTGATGTGCCATGTGCCCCAATGTGCCCCGTGCCCTGATGTGCCATGTGCCCTGATGTCCTGTACCCTGATGTGCTGTGCCCTGTACCCTGATGTGCTGTGCCCTGTACGCTGATGTGCTGGGCTCTGTACCCTGATGTGCTGTGCCCTGTACGCTGATGTGGCCTGGTGTGTTGTACCCTGATGTGCCTTGTGCCCTGATGTGCTGGGCTCTGTACCCTGATGTGCTGTTCCCTGATGTACCGTACCCTGATGTGTTGTGCCCTGGGCCAGTCTGGGTGAAGTCCAGGGCCACATTTTTGTCCCAGTCCAGCCCTGTCCATGGATGTCCGCACAGCCAGGATTACCTGCAGTGATTTGTAGCTTTCAGAGAGCTGCAGATTGCTCTCCCCACTGGTGACCTGTCATTATGGTGATTGGGGCCGGCGGCCGTTGAGATTTGCGGTAGGAACTGCCGCTACAATTCCCACCGGCCTTAATCGTCAGTGTGAATGCAGCTTAAATCAGATAGACAAAAGGCACAAGTCCACCAATAGCCACTTAAGGACCGGACCTTTTCTCACAGTTATAAAATTCAGTAGAAAATTACTTGGAACCCCAAAACATTGCAATTTTTTTTATGTTGCGGTTTTTGCGCAGTGCTTTTTTTTTTGGAAAAAATACACTTTAAAGTAGACCTTCAGTCATTTTTTCATCTTTCCATCTATTAAATCTTCTGCCCTTGTTGTTGTTGTTTTAACTTTGGATAGTAAAACATTTTTTTTTTCTGCCAGTAAATCCCTTCTACAGCCCACTTCCTGTTTCTTGTCTGGTCATTAGCTTATAACATCATGCACAGTTCTCTCTCTATCACTCTTATGAGAGTTTGCCAGGAAGGGAGGTGGAGATGAGTCATAAGAGGGCCAATGAGAGCTGCAGGGCTGCAGAGCTGGAGGTGTGCCTCTGTGTAAATCCAGGAAGTGAACAGGCAGAAGCTTCAGCTGCCCACAGTTAAAATGTTTGAACCCAGACTTAGCGGAGGGAGATTTCTGCAGCATATTTGGCAAGTACAGAATCACAGTATATATAAAATAATATGCAAAAGTGGTTGGAGGGAAGCTCCAGAATGGCAAAAAACATTTTTTATTACAAATTATGTGAGCAGACTGCAGTTCCTCTTTAATAAATAAAAAATAAATAAATAAATAAATAAATAAATTAAAAAAAAAAAAACATAATATATACTCCAATTTTTTTGGTATAATATAAAGATGATGTTACACCGAGTAAATAGATACCTAACATGTCATGCTTTAAAATTGCACGCACTCGTGGAATGGCACCAAACTACGGTACTTAAAAATCTTTAAAGGCAACAATTTAAAAATCTCTACAGGTTACATGTTTAGAGTTACAGATGAGGTCTAGTGCTAGAATTATTGCTCTCCCTCTACCGTTCGCAGTGATACCTCACATGTGTCATGCAATCACCGTTTACATATGTGGGCGTGACCTACGTATGTGAGCAAGCGGGAACGGGGGGGGGGGGGGGGTGTCTTTAAATTTTTTTTCATTAATTTTATTACATTTTATTTACAAGGTCTTTAAAAAAAAAAAAAAAAAATCACTTTTATTGCTATCGCAAGGAATGTAAACTTCCCTTGCGATAACAATACAGCATGACAGGTCCTCTTTGTGGAGAGATCTGGGGGTCAAAAGGAGCCCAAATCTCTCCTCTACCCTTACAAGCAAAAGATTTAAAAAAAAAAAAAAAAAAAAAAATATATATATCTTTTGCTTTAAGAAAAAAAAAAAAAAACATCTTTACCTGGCCTGAGAGTTTATAGTCACTCCTTTCCTCCAAAGGCATAGAGATGAGTGCTGGCCATCTTGCCATTGCTTATCTCTATGGCAAGCCACCTCCGACGCCGGATGGTTCCTGGGGTGACATAATCCCGGGAAGCACTGGGAAGCAGTGGCGGCCGCTCCCCTAATCTACATGCAGGGCGCCGGACGCATGGATTCCAGTGGGTTTTTTTTTTTGAGACACATGATTCACACCTCCCAACATTTTGAGATGGGAATGAGGGACACCTACTAACAAATGTATGCAGGGATAGGACACGCCCCCTGCCACACCCCCTTAAAGGAGAATTAACCCAAAGAAGGTTACTTAAATCCATAAGGGCTTTTTTTTACCACTACTATTCCTTTATATTGGCTTTTAAAATGTACAAATGCAGCAATTTAGAATTTGGATGAAAGGTTTAGCACTGGGAAACACTTTTTGAAAGATAAATAGTGCATTTTATATACATCTACATAGATCAGACCAAAATGAGGGACAAATGAGGAGAAATGAGGGACAGAGGGACATTGCTCCAAATCAGGGACAATCCCTCGAAATCAGGGACAGTTGGGGGGTATGCGTGATTAGAGCCTGAGGTTCTAACTGGCTTCAAAAAGGGGGGGGCTGTGCCCCCCCAAGCCCACCCACTTGTGTGACAATAGCAAATTAACATTCGCTATTGTCTTCCTGATTCTCCTCACTGCCAATTGTGAAGCGGTGTTAAGACTCGATTGGCTGAGAGGAGAGGCGCCCGTATTAACAGTGGGGAAGCCGCCGAGGAGGAGACGCAGGGGGAAGCTGCTGAAGCTGCCCATGACCTGGATGGGGTAAGTGCGGGGCTGGTGGGTGGGAAAACCTCCATACACAGAGCACCGGATCAGTGCCAGGACAAGGTCAATGAGCACCCAGGACTTCTGCCACTACTTCTGTCAGCCTTGTAACAGAAGGAAGGCGCCCCCATCCCTACAGGGAAACCATTGCGCCCAGGGCAAGCGACCCTCTCGCCCACCCCTTGTCCCGGTCCTGCCCTAGACACACAGTTGCTCCAGTGGGGGAAAAATAAATTCCTGTCTGCCCCCCCCCCCCCTCCACCTAGCACTAGTGCATGAAATGTAACACTACCAGAGCTGCCAAGTTGCCAGTTGCCCCTCCTTCTTCACTTTCATTTCAGTGGCGAGGGCAGGCGCTCCCGTTATCAGCCTGAGTTCAGAGTTCATCTGTTGTGCAAGGAAGTCTAGGCATCCGATTCCCCTATTTGGGAGCTGCGGTACATGCCAAAGGAGATGTATTGCTGTCCATCCAGTCCTGAGATATACACAGCTCTGTCACACAGCACAAACCTGTCTGGCAGGGCAGCAGACCTGATTTTTCTCTGCTGCAGTTTGGTTACATTTACAGGTCTTGTCCCCCCCCCCCCCAGCCTGTGATTGGACAGTGAAAGGAGAAGCAGGAAACTGATGAGGTCATCCCTCTGTTCTCTTCTCCTATCAGCATGCTCATTGCCCTGTGCTGCTTCTCCCTTGCCTAGTCTGCTTCCAGGACCTGGCTCTGAGCACACTGAAGTTTGAAGTTGTCAAATCCCCAGTTGACAAGAACCAGGTAACAAGCGGACTGGGGTCACCCTAAATGCAGAGAAGGCACTGGGATCTAATAGACTCCAAAAAGAGTATATACTATTACATCGGGGGGGGGGCATTTAAGACAGGGAACCTGATCTTTCTTTACTGCAGTTTCACTTTCACTTACAGGCCCCGCCCCCTAGCCTATGACTGGACAGTTAAAGGAGAAGCAGCAGACTGCTGAGCTCATCTTTCTGCTCTCTCTCTCTCCCTATCAGCATGCTCCTTGCACTGCAGCACAACCCTTCTCCCTGTCTAAACTCATCTGTCCAGTGATTGAAGGAGGGTTGGATCAGGTCAAATTCAGGTTCTTTCATTTAAAAAATACTTTTTTTTTTTTTTAATGTGTTAATGATTAGAGAGCTGCATTCATTTGTGTCTTTTGTATCTGCCTGGAGTTGACCACACACCGTACAATCGGAAATCTACAAATGTTCGGTGGGATTGCACAGAAATCTGGATGTATGATCTGATCGTGTATGATGTGGACATTGGACCAGACAGATCTTTATAAATCAGAACTCTGAAGAATGTATCATGTCTGACAGCGGGATTGTACAATCACAATCTGTACGGACAAGATCTGGATTGTATGTCCATCGATCAAACAGAAAAAAAAACAAATAAACGATTGTAAGAGAAGATTGTACCATCTGAGGCCATTATATAGAGAACGCGGTGCGTCCGGACACACAGCAGACGTCACATTGATTGTATATTAGCATTGTGTATATTCTCTCTACATGCTGTGCCTATAATACCCATCTGAGCATATTTATTTCCTGTGAATACACCGACCAATCACAGAGCTCCTCTGTCTGTACATTGTGTACCGAATGTGAGATTATCATGCTGGATTAAAGGGAAAGAGCTAAATATTTTTTGGTGACTGTCAAGGGTAAGGATTAGGGGTTGGGGGTCATGGTTGCGTGAAAAGATTAGGGGTTGGGGGTTAATAGTCAGGAATAGGGGTTGGGGGTCATGGTTGATTTTAAGGATTAGGGGTTCGGGGATTAATAGTCAGGAATGGGGGTTATTATTAGGGGTCTTGGTTAAGTGCAAGGATTGGGGGTTGGGGGTTAATAGTCAGGAATGGGGGTTAGGGTTGGGGGTCCTGGTTGATTTTAAGGATTAGGGGTTCAGGGATTAATAGTCAGGAATAGGGGGTTATCATTAGGGGTTGTGGTTAAGTGCAAGGATTAGGGGTTAATAGTCAGGAATGGGGTTAGGGTTGGGGTCATGGTTGAGTGAAAAGACTGGGGGCTGGGGCTTAGTAGTCAGGATTAGGGGTTAGGTTTGGGGGTCATGGTTGATTTTAAGGAATAGGGGTTGGGGGTTAGGGGTTAATAGTCAGGATTAGGGGTTAGGGGTCATAGTTGAGTGAAAAGATTAGGGGTTGGGGTTAGTATTCAGGAATCGGGGTTTGGGTTGGGGGGTCATGGTTGAGTTTAATGATTAGCGGTTGGGGGTTAATAGTCAGAAATGGGGTCAGGGGTCATGGTTGAGTGTAAGGATTAGGGGTTGGGGGTTAATAGTTGGGAATAGGGGTTGGGGGTCATAGTTGAATGTAAGGATTAGGGGTTGGGGGTTAATAGTTGGAAATAGAGATTGGGGGTCATGGTTAAGTGTAAAGATTAGGAGTTGGGGGTTAATAGTCAGAAATAGGGGTTAGGGTTGGGGGTCATGGTTGAGTATAAGGAATAGGGTTTGGGGGTTAATAGCCAGGAATAGGGGTTAGGGGTCATAGTTGAGTGAAAAAATTAGGGGTTGGAGTTAGTATTCAGGAATCGGGGTTTGGGTTGGGGGGTCATGGTTGAGTTTAATGATTAGCGGTTGGGGGTTAATAGTCAGAAATGGGGTCAGGGGTCATGGTTGAGTGTAAGGATTAGGGGTTGGGGGTTAATAGTTGGGAATAGGGGTTGGGGGTCATAGTTGAATGTAAGGATTAGGGGTTGGGGGTTAATAGTTGGAAATAGAGATTGGGGGTCATGGTTAAGTGTAAAGATTAGGAGTTGGGGGTTAATAGTCAGAAATAGGGGTTAGGGTTGGGGGTCATGGTTGAGTATAAGGAATAGGGTTTGGGGGTTAATAGCCAGGAATAGGGGTTAGGGGTCATAGTTGAGTGAAAAAATTAGGGGTTGGAGTTAGTATTCAGGAATCGGGGTTTGGGTTGGGGGGTCATGGTTGAGTTTAATGATTAGCGGTTGGGGGTTAATAGTCAGAAATGGGGTCAGGGGTCATGGTTGAGTGTAAGGATTAGGGGTTGGGGGTTAATAGTTGGGAATAGGGGTTGGGGGTCATAGTTGAATGTAAGGATTAGGGGTTGGGGGTTAATAGTTGGAAATAGAGATTGGGGGTCATGGTTAAGTGTAAAGATTAGGAGTTGGGGGTTAATAGTCAGAAATAGGGGTTAGGGTTGGGGGTCATGGTTGAGTATAAGGAATAGGGTTTGGGGGTTAATAGCCAGGAATAGGGGTTAGGGGTCATAGTTGAGTGAAAAAATTAGGGGTTGGAGTTAGTATTCAGGAATCGGGGTTTGGGTTGGGGGGTCATGGTTGAGTTTAATGATTAGCGGTTGGGGGTTAATAGTCAGAAATGGGGTCAGGGGTCATGGTTGAGTGTAAGGATTAGGGGTTGGGGGTTAATAGTTGGGAATAGGGGTTGGGGGTCATAGTTGAATGTAAGGATTAGGGGTTGGGGGTTAATAGTTGGAAATAGAGATTGGGGGTCATGGTTAAGTGTAAAGATTAGGAGTTGGGGGTTAATAGTCAGAAATAGGGGTTAGGGTTGGGGGTCATGGTTGAGTATAAGGAATAGGGTTTGGGGGTTAATAGCCAGGAATAGGGGTTAGGGGTCATAGTTGAGTGAAAAAATTAGGGGTTGGAGTTAGTATTCAGGAATCGGGGTTTGGGTTGGGGGGTCATGGTTGAGTTTAATGATTAGCGGTTGGGGGTTAATAGTCAGAAATGGGGTCAGGGGTCATGGTTGAGTGTAAGGATTAGGGGTTGGGGGTTAATAGTTGGGAATAGGGGTTGGGGGTCATAGTTGAATGTAAGGATTAGGGGTTGGGGGTTAATAGTTGGAAATAGAGATTGGGGGTCATGGTTAAGTGTAAAGATTAGGAGTTGGGGGTTAATAGTCAGAAATAGGGGTTAGGGTTGGGGGTCATGGTTGAGTATAAGGAATAGGGTTTGGGGGTTAATAGCCAGGAATAGGGGTTAGGGGTCATAGTTGAGTGAAAAAATTAGGGGTTGGAGTTAGTATTCAGGAATCGGGGTTTGGGTTGGGGTCATGGCTGAGTTTAACGATTAGCGGTTGGGGGTTAATAGTCGGGAATAGGGATTGGGGGTCATAGTTGAATGTAGGGATTAGGGGTTGGGGGTTAATAGTCAGGAATAGGGGTTGGGGGTCATGGCTGAATGTAGGGATTAGGGGTTGGGGGTTAATAGTCAGGAATAGGGGTTGCCCCCTATTAGCAGCATTGCCAAGCTTGGGGGAGGGGATGACATTGTTAAATGTATTAGCAGATTTAGATACACTAATAAATTGAAGCCAAACTCCCGCTCACACTTTATAAGCAGTTTACAGCAACAGTTTTTTTTTTTGTTTCCTTTTGGGATGAAAGGAATATAGTTAAGGGTTATGGTTAGGGGGTCAGAGTAAGGGGTTAGAGTCAAGGTTAGGGGTTAGGGTACAGGGTTAAGGATTAGAGGTTAGTCTTAAGGGTTATAGTGAAGGGATATGGTTAGGGTTTAGGATTAGGGGTTAGAGTCAGGGTTAGGGTAAGGGGTAAGACCCCATATACACTATTCGATTTTCTGCAGATTTTTGTCTTCAGATTTACCAAAACCATATAATATGAAGTCAAACTTTAAGAGTTTCAATGTGTATGCAATCAGGCAGGTACACTACACTACATGGTTTTGGTAAATCTGAAGACAAAAATCTGCAGAAAATCGAATAGTGTGTATGGGGCCTTAGTGTTAAGGTTTAGGGGTTAGGATTAGGGAATGAAGTAATGTTGGGTGGGATTTTGCTATTTATCCATGCTTATTTCCCTCTAGTGGCTGGATGTATGTCAGACAGTGCAGGCAGCAGCCTTGCTGAAAGTCTATGACAGTGTTTCTCAACTCCAGTCCTCAAGGCGCCCCAACAGGTCATGTTTTCAGGCTTTCCAGGCTTTTGCACAGGTGATTTGATCAGTTTCAGTTGATCAGTTTCACTGCCTTAGTAATTACCACAGCTGTTCCATCTGAGGGAAATCCTGAAAACATGACCTGTTGGGGCGCCTTGAGGACTGGAGTTGAGAAACACTGATCTATGACACAAAAAGAAGGTGTATTGTTTCCAGTAAATGCGTATTGGCAGAACTATGCCTATGGACTGGCACACTGGTACAAGGTGCGGTGATGCTGCGGGGATCTTTGGTCTTCAATTTGAGGAGGGAAGATGAGTTTCTTATTTACAGGTACGGCTTTTATTGGGGGTTTTGGTTTGATGACAGGGTCACTTTAAAGATTGCATATAAAGCAGTGTTTCTCAACTCCAGTCCTCAAGGCGCACCAACAGGTCATGTTTTCAGGATTTCCACTATTTTGCACAGGTGATTTGATCAGTTTTCACTGCCTTAGTAATTACCACAGCTGTTTCATCTGAGGGAAATCCTGAAAACATGACCTGTTGGTGCGCCTTGAGGACTGGAGTTGAGAAACACTGATATAAAGGAACCCATCTCCTCCATTTTCCTCCTGCAGCCACTGAATGCCAGCGGGAGGGAGAGGAGGAGAAGCAGGCTTTCAGCAGCTGCAGGAGGAGAATGGAGGTGATTGGTTCCTGTATATCAAAAAATAAAAAATAAGTGCAGCGCTGAAACTAAATATGAATTGTATATCATACTAAAATAACCATAAGGAGTGATTAACCCACCAATGATAAATTAAATAAAGAAAAATATAAAAAGTGAAAAAACAAGTCTCCCATAGAAGACTAAGGCAGATGTCTCACCATATACAACAAGTGAGAAATTAAAAAGTATATGAAGAGGTGAATCAAGTCCCGATTACAAACAATGCAGAAACTCAAAAAAAGTCCATAAACAAAGTGAATTGATGACCAGAGTGCATATGTTCAGAGGAAATGTGACATAGGTGAGTCCAGCATCCAGAGTGATTCACACCCAAGTGAGATATGAGGCTCCTTACCAGCTCAAGGTGACCACCATAACAGTGGTCTCACCAGGCATTTGGGAATTTATCAGGTCACCCACAAACCTATGCCGATATTCACAGTTGAAAACGTGATACTGTCACAGCCACGCCATGTAATCTCCTTTGGGTTGCCGAGTTACAGAGGATAGAGTCACAAGAGGCTTTCCATGTGCACACCACTGAGGTGTACAGACCGAGGTGTACAGGAAACTGGCAGCGAACAGCGGACACCTCCTCTACTTCTTCTACAGACTACTGACACCAGACCTCCGCCGCAACTTCCCCGTACACTCCGCTCCCGGGCACCCTCCTCCCACTGGGCGTGGTCTTCCTGGATAATTGACAGGTACCTCAGTGGTGTGCACATGGAAAGCCTCTTGTGACTCTATCCTCTGTAACTCGGCAACCCAAAGGAGATTACATGGCGCGGCTGTGACAGTATCACGTTTTCAACTGTGAATATCGGCATAGGTTTGTGGGTGACCTGATAAATTCCCAAATGCCTGGTGAGACCACTGTTATGGTGGTCACCTTGAGCTGGTAAGGAGCCTCATATCTCACTTGGGTGTGAATCACTCTGGATGCTGGACTCACCTATGTCACATTTCCTCTGAACATATGCACTCTGGTCATCAATTCACTTTGTTTATGGACTTTTTTTGAGTTTCTGCATTGTTTGTAATCGGGACTTGATTCACCTCTTCATATACTTTTTAATTTCTCACTTGTTGTATATGGTGAGACATCTGCCTTAGTCTTCTATGGGAGACTTGTTTTTTCACTTTTTATATTTTTCTTTATTTAATTTATCATTGGTGGGTTAATCACTCCTTATGGTTATTTTAGTATGATATACAATTCATATTTAGTTTCAGCGCTGCACTTATTTTTTATTTTTTGATGTATTAGAGTTTAGTATTAGACTTTTAGTGCTGGCGGCTTTTACAACTCACTTTTCAATATACACCTTTCTAGCGCAGCGTTAACCCTTTTTGGGTTTTTTTATTTTATTTGGTTCCTGTATATGCCATGCCATTGTGATCCCTGCAACCTCTACACCAGTGCATGTCTCGTTGATTCAGTTTTGCACAGTGCACATCCGAGGACACAACGTAACACCCGTCTGCTGGTATAAATGACCCCCCTCCAGAGTCAAAATTATCCAGCCAATAGGTGTTCAGAAATGTAAAATGGTTTCCTCCCACCCCCTTCGCGCTCTCTTAGGCCTTTTCCAGAGACAGTCAGGGACACTTTTTATTCAGGGACGGCCTTCTGAAAGGTGAGGGAGTGTCCCTGGAAAGCGGAGAACACCTGTTTGTCTTATCTAAGAGGCCAGCAGTGGCACCGTAAACATCTTTCAAAAAGTAATCTTAATACTTTAACACCCCCCCTCCCAAATAAAAAATATCATATTTTGCAGCTTTAGATGTGGTGGCTACATTAGTTTGCATCTCTTTTCAGGCTCTTCTCCTTTATTGTCACCTGGTGATCCTGCCAGAAACACACTTCCTGTCCTAGAATGAGAACACTTGCTTTACTTTATCTGTGGAGGGGAAGCGTTGTCACCATAGTGCAGGACTACAGAACACCTTCCCCTCTCCTCATCTCCATAGCATGTGAGGAGGTGTTCCGTAGATGTTCCAGATTGCCGGAACAGTCCCACATCCAGAACCTCAGTTCTGATGATGCTGTGTCCTGGGCTGTGTCCTGGGATCCAGTGTCACCCTTATTCGAGTTACTTTGCATGTACGGTAGCTCAATAAGACTTTAATTATCGTGATGGGGGTGACCCTCAAATATTTGTGGTTTGGATGGGCCATTCTGGTAAGTAGTCAGGGCTTGAGGCTGACTAAGGGTGAGGTTAACTGTGTCCCAGGGACCAGGAGTAAAATGTAGGTAAGTATGCCTGTATTTGACCACAAGATGGAGCCAGAGAGTAGAATGATTTCCCAATGGGTGATGTAATACCCACATTTGTTCACACGATTGAGCCAATGGGCAATGTTATTTAATTAATTAATTAATTAATTATTTATTTATTTATTTATTTAATTTGTAGTTATTACAGGTAACTATATAGTGCTGTAAATTTGTGCAGCACATTACACACAAACACGCATATACAGTACATGTGCAATAATTTTCCAATGGGGGGAGGTTGTACCTGTATTTGACCACATGATGGAGCCAGAGAATAGAATGATTTTCCAACGGACAATGTTGTACCTGTATTTGACCACAGGAGGGCGCCAGAGAGTAGAATGACTACCCAATGGGCCATGTTGTACCCATATTTGAAGACAGGATAGCACCAGAGAATGGAATGATTTTCCAATGGGCAATGTTGTACCTGTATTTGTCCACAGGATGGCGCCAAAGAGTGTGGTGATTTCCCACAATGTTGTACTGGTACTGTATTTAACCACAGAATGTAGCCAGGGAGTTGAAACATTTCTCAAGGGGCAATGTTGTGCCTGTGTTTGTCCACAAGATGGAGCCAGAGAGTAAAAAAAATTCAATGGACGATTGTTGTACCTGTATTTGACCACAGAATGGAGCTATAGAATAAAATGACTTCCCAATGAGTGATGCTGTACCTGTATTTGACCACAGGATGGAGTCAGAGAGTATAATAATCTCCCAATGGGTCATGTTATACCCGTATTTCACCACATGATGGAGCCAGAGAGTATAAAAGTTTCCCAATGGATGATGTTATACCCGTAATTTGACCACAGGATGGAGCCAAAGAGTAGTGATTTCTCAATGGGCAATGTAGTACCTGTATTTGACCACTAGGAAAGCGCCAGAGAATAGAATGATTTTCCAAAAGGCAATGTTGTACCTGCATTTGACCACAGGAGGGCGCCAGAGAGTGGAATGATTTCCTAATGGGCAATGTTGTACACGTATTAGTCCACAGGAGGGAGCTACAGAGTGAAATGATTTCCCAATGGAGAATGTGGTAAAAATGTCCACAAGATAAAGCCAGAAAACATCTATTTCCCAATGGGTGATGTTATATCCGTATTTGACCAAAGGATGAAGGCAGAGAGTAGAATTATTTCCCAATGAGTGATGTTGTACCTGTATTTGTCCACAGGATGGAACCAGAGAGTAAAGAACGTTATCAATGGGCGATTGTTATACCTATATTTGAACACAGGATGGAGCCCTAGACTGACTACCCAATGGGGGATGTTATACCTGTATTTGACCACAGGATGGAGTCAGAGAGTATAATAATTTCCCAATGGGCGATTCTTGTACCCATATATTTGACCACAGGAAGGAGCCATAGAATGGAATGACTACCCAATGGGTGATGTTATACCTGTATTTAACCACAGGATGGAGCCAGAGAATGTAATATTTTCCCAATGACTGATGTTATATCTGTATTTGACCACTGGGTGGAGCCAGAGAGTAAAATAATTTCTCAATAGGCAATATTATACTGATATTTAACCACATATTTTAGCCGTAGACCGTAGAGTATAATAATTTCCAATGGGCAATGGTTGTACCCGTATTTGACCACAGGGTAGAGCCAGAGAGTAGAATGATTTCCCAATGTGTGATATATAACATTGCCCCTTGGGAAATCATATTATTCTCTGGCTCCATCCTGTGGTCAAATACGAGTACAACACCGCTTTTGGGAAATCATATTACTTTCTAGTGCCATCTTGTGGTCAAATGTGGGTAAAACATCAAATAAATGTAAACTAAGGCTAATCCCAGCTAGATACAGCACTTGTTCTGTAATACTCTGAGATCACTGGCAACAATGTAAATGATAAGAGTGCAGAACAGGAAGAGCACAGAAAGTTATCAGCTCTCTTGATTTCTGGCAGGATCAACAGGTGTTTTGAGCACTTTTGAACAGATATAACTAAACACTTCCAGGCTCCTTTCCTGGAGGAGCCTGGAAGGCCGTGACCACCACAGCGTCCCAAAACACTTCCTGACTCACCACGGCCGATCTACAGCGGGCCTCAGTGTGTGGGTCATTGAATCAATCCCGGCCACATACCATGCCGCTGAGAGGTATAAACGTCTTTGCCAGCAAGAAACTTACTGGATCTACTCTTTAGGCACTTTAGCACCTGGGGGGGGGTTGAACGAGGATATCGAGGTGTACACACTACTTTAGGCCACCCCGTTTCCTCATGAGACCACCCCTACAGATGTAGCCTTGCTACAACATATATATCTTTAACCACTTCAGCCCCGGAAGAATTTACCCCCTTCCTGACCAGCGCACTTTTTGCGATTCGGCATTGCGTCGCTTTAGCTGACAATTGCGCGGTCGTGCGACGTTGCACCCAAACAAAATTGACGTCCTTTTTTTTCCCCACAAATAGAGCTTTCTTTTGGTGGTACAGTATTTGATCACCCCTGCGTTCTTTTTTTTTTTTTGCGCTATAAACAAAAATAGAGCGACAATTTTGAAAAAAAACAAATTTTTTTTTACTTTTTGCTATAATAAATATCCCCCAAAAATATATATAAAAAAATTTTTTTTTTCCTCAGTTTAGGCCGATACGTATTCTTCTACATATTTTTGGTAAAAAAAATTGCAATAAGCGTTTATTGATTGGTTTGCACAAAAGTTATAGCGTTTACAAAATAGAAGATTTTTAGAAGTAGAAGTTTTATGGCATTTTTATTAATATTTTTTTTTTTAAATAAAAAAACTGCAACATTATGGCGGACACATCGGACATTTTTGACACATTTTTGGGACCATTGGCATTAATACAGCGATCAGTGCTATAAAAATTGCATTGATTACTGTAAAAATGTCACTGGCAGTGAAGGGGTTAACCACTAGGCGGCAGTGTAGGGGTGTGTTTCTAACTGTAGGGGGGATGGGCTATGTGTGACGTCACTGATCTCTGTTCCCGATGACAGGGAGCAGAGATCAGTGACACTGTCACTAGGCAGAATGAGGAGATGCTTGTTTACATCAGCATCTCCCCGTTCTTCCTCCCCGTGAGGCGATTGCGGGTATCCCCGTGGCGATCGAGTCCGCGGTACCCGCGACCCGACTCACGGAGCTTGCTGCGCGCACACCCGCTGGCCTCCTCCTTAAAGGGCAACGTACAGGTACGTGATTTTGCCTGTACGTGCCCTTCTGCCGACGTATATGATCGTGAGGCGGTCGGCAAGCGGTTAAGAACCCTGCACAGATACTTGCTTCCCTGTTCCTTGTGTTTTCCCAATACGCATGCTTTATCCATGTCCACTTCTTATACCATCATTTTTTCACCATTTTTTTTGCCTTTCTTTACCTATTTATTTTTATATTTATTTCTATATCTATTTTTATTCTTAATTCTATTTTTTTTTATATTTCTTTATATTTTTATCTTTACCGTTGCATTTTCTGTTTCTTTTGTATCATCACCATGGGAAATATTATTATGTTTCGCATATCTATCTATCTATCTATCTATCTATCTATCTATCTATCTATCTATCTATCTATCTATCTATCTATCTATCTATCTATCTAGATAGAGTGCATGATAGTAAACATGGAGACAATAATATTAACAATAGTAAAAATGGGAGTAACAATGGGGGCAAAAAATTGATTATATATATATATACTTACCTCAATTTTTTGCCCCCATTGTTACTCCCATTTTTACTATTGTTAATATTATTGTCTCCATGTTTACTACCATGCACTTTTCCCCATTCATATATATGTTTCCATGCCACTCACTATTATATAACCTCCTTTTTTTTCTCTGTGTATATTATGTTACCTTGTAGTTCCCCTTCCACCCTCAGTTGGCGCTGTGCTTTCGTTTGACAGACGCTGGGACCTGTTGTCCCACAGCACTGCCATATTAAAAGCACATTGCAGACACCTCCCTATTAGGCCTATTGAAGGAGCAGTGGCTCCGAGCGCGTAGCCTTCTCTCAACCTCCCTGCAAGCCCTCCTCCCTGGATGATCCCTCCCCTGGATACCGAAGCGGACGGACGACCTGTGATGTCACGCGCGCTCCACGCCGGCCCCTAGTCTCTTCCTGATGGCCACAGAAGGAGCTCCCGGCTGGTAATCCACCTTCTGCAGCCCAGCATCCCTGCAGCGTCACCACCACAGGATCAGAGGGAACACCGAGGACCACATACCTATACAGATGAGCCTTTTCTATGTTTTTATCCTGTAAGTGTGTTTTTACCTGGTGTCATTAAATATCATTTGTTAATACTACACTCATGTGGCGCTTCCTTCTCTACCCCTCTCCTCTCCTGTACTGAAATATCTCAGATTTCACCGCACACTGTGAGCTTCTCATAATGTACATCAGAAGCTGCAGCAGGTCAGACAGAAACCTGCCCTATTTCCTGACATCACTGGGTATACAATAAGGTATGTAATGAAAACAGAAAAAGTTTTGTTTAATAACTTCATCATGTTACGTAGTAGTAGGGATGAGACCTGAACATGCCAACAAACAAAAAAATTGTGTGAACACCGTTAAAGTCAATGGGACACAAACATGAAAATCAAAAGTGCTAATTTTAAAGGCTTATATACATAGTTACATGGTAGGTGAGGTTGAAAAAAGACACAAGTCCATCAAGTCCAACCTATGTGTGTGATTATGTGTCAGTATTACATTACATATCCCTGTATGTTGCGGTCATTCAGGTGATTATCTAATAGTTTCTTGAAAATATCAATGCTCCCCGCTGAGACCACCGCCTGTGGAAGGGAATTCCACATCCTTGCCGCTCTTACAGTAAAGAACCCTCTACGTAGTTTAAGTTTAAACCTCTTTTCTTCTAATCTTAGTGAGTGGCCACGAGTCTTGTTAACCACTTCAGCCCCGAACCATTTGGCTAAACCAAAGACCAGCGCACTTTTTGCAATTCGGCACTGCGTCGCTTTAACTGACAATTGCACGGTCGTTGCAACGTGGCTCCCAAACAAAACTGACGTTCTTTTTTCCCCACAAATAGAGCTTTTTTTTGGTGGTATTTGATCACCTCTGCAGTTTTTATTTTTTGTGCTATACATAAAAAAAGAGCGTCAATTTTGAAAAAAAAAATGAATTATTTCCTACTTTTTGCTATAATAAATATCTCCAAAAAATATATATAAAAAAAACACATTTTTTCCTCAGTTTAGGCCGATATGTATTATTCTTCTACATATTTTTGGTAAAAAAAAAAATTGCAATAAGCGTATATTGATTAGTTTGCGCAAAAGTTATAGCGTCTACAAAATAGGGGATCATTTTATGGCATTTTTATTATTATTATTTTTATTAGTAATGGCGGTGATATGTGATTTTTATCATGACTGTGACATTATGGCAGACACATCGGACACTTTTGACACATTTTTGGGACCATTGTCATTTATACAGCGATCAGTGCGATTAAAAATGCATTGATCGCTGTGTAAATGTGACTGGCAGTGAAGGGGTTTAACCACTAGGTGGCAGTGTAGGGGTTAAGTGTGTCCTAGGGAGTGATTCTAACGGTGGGGGGAGGGGCTACATGGGACACCACACTGATCACGAGCTGTGATCAGTGTCCTGTCACCAGGCAGAACGGGGTAATGCTTGTTTACATCAGCATTTCACCATTCTTCCTCTCTGTGAGACAATCGTGGGTATCCCCGCGGACATTGAGTCCGCAGGACCCGCGATTCTACGCACGGAGCTCGCGGCGGGTGCACGCACGCGATGGCACGGCGGCAAATTCAAAGGGATGTACAGGTACGCCCATTTGTGCAGCCAGGCCATTCTACCAACGTAAATATACAGGCGGTGGTCGGCAAGCGGTTAAACTCCCTTCCACGAAAAAGTTTTATCCCTATATGTTGATAAGGGGGGAGAGAGGAACATGGGAAGGGAGAATATATGCAGATTAAACTTCAGCTCTGAATGCGTTGTGCAGGCAAAGGACGCCGTGCACAGCCATATTGTTCAGAACGCACCTACTGGAAATGAGATAATGTTGTGCTCTGCTGCCATCTGGTGAACATATAATGGTTTTGCAGTGTACAGAGTGCTGGTGAGTTTCCTGGACAAGAGAAGTGCTACTGTGTAGAGTCCATACCCTGTTTCCCCGAAAATAAAACCTAGCGTGATTGTCGGTGATGGCTGCAATATAAGCTCTACCCCCCAAATAAGCCCTACCCTATTTCCCCGAAAATAAACCCTACCCTGAAAATAAAACTTACAAGGACTTTAAAGCGGGGGTCCACCCACACCGCCAAAAAAAAAAAAAAAAATAAATAAAAGCCAGCAGCTACAAATACTGCAGCTGCTGACTTTTAATACATGGCCACTTACCTGTCCCAAGGTCCAGCGAAGTCGGCAGGCGACGCCGAGGACCCGCTCGGTTCTCGGCAGCTGCCGCCGCCATCCTAGGTGAGGGAATCAGGAAGTGAAGCGTTGCGGTTTCACTTCCCGGTTCTCTACTGCGCATGCGCGAGTCGCGCTGCGCGTCCCAAGTGGTCCCCGCTCTCTCCTGGGAGCTGTGTGTTTCCCAGGAGACAGCGCGGTGGGGACGGGAAGAGGCGTAGACTCCCATGGGAGTCTATGCCGGAAGTGGGTGCAAATACCTGTCTTAGACAGGTATCTGCACCCCCCTCCCCCCTGAAAGGTGCCAAATGTGACACCGGAGGGGGGGAGGGTTCCGAAAAGCGGAAGTTCCCTTTTTGTGTGGAACTCCGCTTTAACTAGGGCTTATTTGGGGGGGTAGGACTTATATTGCAGCCATCACCGACAATCACGCTAGGTCTTTTTTTCGGGGAAACAGGGTACATACAGAATAAGAACAGATACTGAGAATTACACCCGGCATACAGGACAAGAGAAGTAGTACTGTGTAGAGTCCATACATACAGAATAAGAACAGATACTGAGAATTACACCCGACATACAGGACAAGAGAAGTGGTACTGTGCAGACTGAAACCCATCCATCACGTCATTTTGATATTGACATATTTCCTTCCACTGCTTACATCAGGACTGATGGCTCCTGAGAGGAGTACTGAGGCGGGGGGGGGGGGGGGGCTGTGATGTTTTCAAAAAGCTAAGTACAGCACCCTCCCCCCAGATGTGATCAGTCTGCATTGCATAGAGAAGCTCAGAGAGCCAGTGATGGGTCACACTAAATGCAGAGGAGGCATCAGGGTCTAATAAACCCATAAAGATTACCTTCCACTGTCTATATACTATTACACCAGGGGTCTGTAAAAGAGAGTACCCAATCTTTCTCTACTGCAGATTCACTTTCACTTACAGGTCCCACCCCCCCAAGCCTATGACTGGATAGTGAAAGGAAAAGCAGAAGAATGATGAGCTGATCTTGCTATCGCTCTTCTCTCTCTTCCTATCAACATGCTCATTGTACTGCAGTGCAACCGATTGACTTATTTTGCTGCGTCTTCCTCTTCCCATCACATCATAGGCTTCCCATCATATCAGAGATGTCCTTCATGTCAGAGATCCCCCCATCAATTCAGAGGTCCCTCCATCATGTCAGAGTCCTCCCTTTATGTCAGGCTTCCCCTTCACGTGAGAGTCCCCCATCACAGAGCCCCCCAGTCACACAGTCCCCTCTTCACATCAAAGCTCTACCTCTTAGCTCCAGCAGCATGACAGAGGGTGGGAGGTGAAGAAGGTCTCGATGAGGTGGACTTCCATCCTGTCCTGAATGCATGGGGCACCCACCAACACCATAGCAAAGAATGACACCATGTTCCTGACCCTTGAGTGTTATTGGTTATAGTTACATAGTTAGTCAGGTTGAAAAAAGACACAAGCCCATGTAATTCACCCATAAAAAAAATAAAAATAAAAAATAAATAAATAAAATAAAAAATGTCATACAACCCCATATACCCAATCCTATACCCACAGCTGATCCAGAGAAAGGCATGGTGATATTTACACATGGAGATCATATCCCCCCTTAATCTCCTCTTCTCAAGAGGGAATAAATTCAGTTCCTCTAATCTTTCCTCATAGCTGAGCTCCTCCATGCCTCTTATCAGTTTGGTTGCTCTTCTCTGCACTTTCTCCAGTTCCCCGATATCCTTTTTGAGAACTGGTGCCCAAAACTGAACTGCATATTCCAGATGAGGTCTTACTAATGATTTGTACAGGGGGGCAAAATGATATCTCTCTCTCTGGAGTCCATACCTCTCCTAATACAAGAAAGGACTTTGCTTGCTTTGGAAACCACAGCTTGGCATTGCATGCTATTATTGAGCTTATGATCTACCAAAACCCCCAGATCCTTCTCCACCATTGATCCCCCCCAGTTGTTCTCCCCCTAGTATGTATGATGCATATTCTTAGCCCCCAAGTGCAGAACTTTATATTTCTCAACATTAAATCTCATCTGCCACATAGTCGCCCAATTAGACAAAGCACTGAGGTCGGCTTGTAAGTTGGAGACATCCCGTAAGGACGTTATTCCACTGCATAGCTTAGTGTCATCTGCAAAGACTGAAATGTTATTTTTAATCCCAGACCCAATATCATTTATAAAGATATTACAAAGTAAGGGCCCCAACACTGAACCTTGGGGTACACCACTGATAACCTTAGACCATTCAGAGTAAGAATCTTTAACCACTACTCTCTGAATTCTGTCTTTTAGCCAGTTTTCTATCCATTTACAAACTGATATTTCCGCCTGAAGACTTTACCTTACACATGAGACGTGTGTGGGGAACTGTGTTATACTGCTGGTGACCTGGCCTGCCCACACCATGGCAATACTGATCCTGGGCAAACTGAGCCCCATGCTCATGGCACCACAGGGGTACCCAAACGTCACCCTAGTTGAGAAACTTGTATAGTGTTACCCCCACAGAAGTCACTGCATAATTTGGGTTCTCTGTTCTGCGCCTCGAGTCCAAGAACACCCTCAGCCCCTCTGACATGCCTGGTTAAATGAAAGTCACCAAAAGCACTTAGAAGAACACAAGTACAGATCCCTTTAACTCAGCTGTGAATTAGCACCAGGAAATAGACACAAGATCATTTAGTGGTAAATGTACTCAATGTATTGCTACAGGTTAGAATAATGGTGTTTGAGTATAAATGAACACACAAAAGGTAGGTTAAGACACAGTCTGCTAGACAGTATAATAACTATGCCAAGGTAATTTAGAATAGAGTTCTGTACCACTAGACTGGGATTAACTTATGAATCAGCAAAGTCAGCAATAAACATTGCATAGAGTTGTTAACAAAAATGTGAATATTATTACTATAACTAGTCTAGAGTGCATTCTGGGAGAATGGCTAGGATACGGTACAATATTCCCCGAGGGGTATCTCCTAGCATAAGCAATAGGTGTGTAGCAGCTGTAAAGGGGCAGTCTTTAGTGCTAACTCTTCAGCCGGCTAGTGTTGGGGCCCAGTTGTCCCTTTGGAACAAGTGAGAATAATCCCAATCAAAAAAAGGGAAGCTAACTCTGCGCTCAGGTGTAAAACACACCACAGAGCAGCTAACACTAATGCCCCGTACACACGGTCGGATTTGCCGACGGAAAAAGTGTGATAGGACCTTGTTGTCGGAAATTCTGACCGTGTGTAGGCTCCATCACACATTTTCCATCGGATTTTCCGACACACAAAGTTTGAGAGCAGGTTATAAAATTTTCCGACAACAAAATCCGTTGTCGGAAATTCCGATCATGTGTACACAAATCCGACGCTCAAAGTGCCACGCATGCTCAGAATAAATAAAGAGATGAAAGCTATTGGCCACTGCCCCGTTTATAGTCCCGACGTACGTGTTTTACGTCACCGCGTTCAGAATGATCGGATTTTCCGACAACTTTGTGTGACCGTGTGTATGCAAGACAAGTTTGAGCCAACATCCGTCGGAAAAAATCCTAGGATTTTGTTGTCGGAATGTCCGAACAAAGTCCGACCGTGTGTACGGGGCATAAGGATGTTGATACTAATCCCAACAACAATATTATTTAATAAGTGTAGCATTGTGAAATAACCAAAAAAAAAATCAATATTAAAATAAATAAATACCATCATAAACAAAGAAAATGTGCCTCAATAAAGTGCATGTGAAAATATCAATGTAGAATAATAAGTGATAAAAAAAAAAACTCCAATAGTGAAATGTTCATTCAAAGAAAGTACCAAGGTAAATATATAAATCCAAACAACGTGATATGGTGGTGAAAGATCCTTTGCAGAGAGTAATGGAACCTTCACAAAAAGTTCTTCCACCAATCAGAAGAGAGAAGATACGATCCACCAGAGACCACGGTGTGTACAGACAGATGAACCGTACCGAATGCTAAGACCACAGGTAATGAAAAAGCGCCTGTTGTAAAAAGCCCACACTGAGATGTCATCAGGATGCCAACGCACCTCCAGACTCACTCCCACAACTCATATGGGGATTATAAAGCAAGAGATGGGAGAAAAACTCTCAAAGTGTAGTAAAAACCAGCTTCAAATTTATTAAATGGTTAAAAGCGCTCACATGATATAAAAAACAAACAGACTGTACCACTTAGGATGAAACGTCAGGGCATTGGTCCTTTGCTCATGTGCAGCAATGGCCCACTTCTGGGTTTCGATGAACATAATGGCATCACCTCTGTTAGCCCCACCCAATCAAGCCTGTAGGCAGCAATAAGGCTACTAGATGTCTGTATGGTCAGTTCCTAAAGGGCTCAGTCTCTCTCTAGCAGAAGATAGTAAATCCCCACAGCAGCAGCTCACCAGTCCCGGCAATATTGAAGCTCACCATCCGGTCACACAAAGCTCTCAGCTCCGCACCCAGGTGACCCTGGCCGTTAGCAACCCCGAGTAGAGAAGTCCATGAGAGAAAGTCGAGGTCATAGCTAGGATAGAAGCAAAGACAGGTCCAAGGACAAGCCGGGTCAGTAACAGGTAAGAAAACAGCAAACAAAGGAACACAAGATACAGGGGGCTGCCAATTATCCAGCAACTGGTGAGCAAGACTGCTATACTTATAAAAGCCACTGGGCGTAGGAACCTATCACACTTTGTATGTGCCATGGACTTTGAGCAGCTGGGTTGCCAACCTCCTGCAGCATTTTTTACTGACACAACATGGGGAATTTACTGGCAGAGCACATTTTTTTAATGGCAAAACATGGGAAATTTACTGGTGGAGCACACTTTTTACTGACAACCTGAGAAATTACAGAAGTCCTATTGAAAACTAACACAGTGAATATTAGAACATGAACATGGAAACACTGACAATATCTATAAGAAATTAATTTGCTTGATTTACACTTAAAAGGTCAACACAACATGAAATTATCAGCCCCTGATATTTACTGGCAGTTGTAACAAAAAATTCACTGACTTTTACAAACTGTCAGTAAATTTACTGGCGGTTGGCAACCCTGTTGAGTAGCTCTGGGAGGTCTCTTGCCACAGCTTTGGAGGAGACAAGTGCTAGATCAGTCGCAAAACAACAGATCAACAGTACAATATATTTAACATGGTGGGGGCACTCAACGTTACCCAACTCACAGAAGCCAAAAGCCATTATTGAGTGGGCAGAAGGAAATCTCGACCTCTGGGCATCCTACATTCCCACTTATCACAACATACCAGCGGACTTCTTAATTGGACGTTATTTGGATGTACAAATTGTAGTTTCCCTATATTAGATTAAGCATACCTTCCAACTTTTTGAGATGGGAATGAGGGACACCTATCAGCAAAAGTATGCAGGGCTAGGACACACCCCTTGCCACACCCCCTTAAAGGAGGATTTAAAAAAAAAAAAACAAGATTGATTAAACCCACAAGTGCTTTTTTTTACTACTACTATTCCTTTATATTGGCTTTTGGAAATTACAAATGCAGCAATTTAGAAATCAGATGACAGGTTTAGCACTGGAAAACACTTTTTGATAGATAAAAAGTGCATTTTATACACAACTATATAGATCAGAGCAAAATGAGGGACAAATGAGGAGCAAAGAGGGACAGAGGGACGCTGCTCCAAATCAGGGACAGTCCCTCAAAATTAGGGACAGTTGGGAGCTATGGATTAAGTAACAGTTGGCTTTTTAGCAAAATAATGTATTACTGTCGAAATTCGAGTCTCAGCAAGGCTTCTGGCTTCTTTCACTTGCATCAGAGGTTGGAGGAAGGGAAAACTGTAATATCTACAATTTATAGTTATAATTAAATATAGTACCCTAGAAGTTTATTATTTATCACCTAAATCAAACAATATTGCACACAGCAATATACGTGTAAGTAATGTAATGTTCTTTTGTTCTTTCCTCTAGTAATGTCATAATCCAAAAATATTATAGTAGAAAGAACTTTTTAACTTTATGAACTCTTTAAATTTCAATGGTGTTAAATAGGACGCCTCTAACTCATGCTATGTAGGATGGGAGGGGTTGTACAAGCCCATGCCTAATGAATACTATCTGTTAGGCTTGCTTGAAGCTTTCAAATACCAAAAATATAGATTCTCCAATATTTAAATACGCTCCCAAACTGACCAAATAAAAAAATATAGCAACTCAATTCATCCTAACGTCCATCCATTCATACATACAGTACCTCACAAAAGTAAGTACACCCCATTTACATTTTTGTAAATATTTTATTCTATCTTTTCATGTGACAACATTGAAGAAATGACGCTTTCGAAAAAGAGAAAAGTAGTGAGTGTACAGCTTGTATAACAGTGTAAATTTGCTGTCCCCTCAAAATAACTCAACACACAGCCATTAATGTCTAAACCGCTAGCAAAAAAAGTGAGTACACCCCTAAGTGAAAATGTCCAAATTGGGCCCAATTAGCCATTTTCTCTCCCCGGTGTCATGTGACTAGTTAGGGTTACAAGGTCTCAGGTGTGAATGAGGAGCAGGTGTGTTAAATTTGGTGTTATCGCTCTCACTCTCTCATACTGGTCACTGGAAGTTCAACATGGCACCTCATGGCAAAGAACTCTCTAAGGATCTGAAAAAAAAAATTGATGCTCTATATAAAGATGGCCTAGGCTATAAGAAGATTGCCAAGACCCTGAAACTGAGCTGCAGCACTGTATCCAAGACCATACAGTGGTTTAACAGGACAGGTTCCACTCAGAACAGGCCTCGCCATGGTCGACCAAAGAAGTTAAGTGCAGGTACTCAGAGTCATATCCAGAGGTTGTCTTTGGGAAATAGACGTATGAGTGCTGCCAGCATTGCTGCAGAGGTTGAACGGGTGGGACGTCAGCCTATTAGTGCTCACGCCATACGACATACACTGCATCAAATTGGTCTACATGGCTGTCCTCCCAGAAGGAAGCCTCTTCTAAAGATTATGCACAAGAAAGCCCGCAAATAGTTTACTGAAGACAAGTAGGGATGGGCCGAACACCCCCCTGTTCGGTTCGCACCAGAACTTGCGAACAGGCAAAACATTTGTTCGAACATGCGAACACCGTTAAAGTCTATGGGACACGAACGTGAAAAATCAAAAGTTCTAATTTTAAGGGTTAATATGCAAGTTATTGTCAAAAAGTGTGTGGGGACCTGGGTCTTGTCCCAGGGGACATGTATCAATGCAAAAAAAAAATTAAAAACGTCCGTTTTTTCAGGAGCAGTGATTTTAATAAAGCTTAAAGTGAAACAATTAAAATGAAATATTCCTTTAAATTACGTACCTGGGGGGTTACTATAGTATGCCTGTAAAGTGGCGCATGTTTCCCGTGTTTACAACAGTCCGAGAGCAAAATGACATTTCTAAAGGAAAAAAAAGTCATTTAAAAGTACTAGCGGTAGCGCCGGCTGCTATAATGAATTGTCAGGTCTCTGCAATACACATAAAAGTCATTGAAAAAGCGGCCTGGGATTCCCCCACAATGCATTACCAGGCCCTTTGGGTCTGGTATGAATATTAAGGGGAACCCCGAACCAATTAAAAAAAAAAAAAATGTGTGTGGGTCCCCTCAAATTCCATACCAGGCCCTTCAGGTATGGTATGGATATTAAGGGGAACCTCACGCCAAAATTAAAGAAAAAATGTTGTGGGGGTCCCCCTAAAAATCCATACCAGACCCTTATCCGAGCACGCAACCTGGGCACAGGAAAAGAGGGGGGGGGACGAGAGAGCGCCCCCCCTCCTGAACCATACCAGGGCACATGCCCTCAACATGGGGAGGATGTCCCCATGTTGATAGGGACAAGGGCCTCATCCCCACAACCCTTGCCCGGTGGTTGAGGGGGTATGCGGGCGGGGGGCTTATCGGAATCTGGAAGCCCCCTTTAACAAGGGGACCCCCAGATCCAGGCCCCCCCTGTGTGAAATGGCAATGGGGTACAAATGTACCCCTACCATTTCACAAAAAAAGTGTAAAAAATGTTAACCACTTAAGGACCAGCCTCGTTTTGGATTTTAGGTGTTTACATGTTTAAAACAGGTTTTTCTGCTAGAAAATTACTTAGAACCCCCAAACATTATATATGGTTTTTCTTCTAACACCCTAGAGAATACAATGTCATTGAAATACTTTTTTTTGCACCGTATTTGCGCAGCGGTCTTATAAGCGCACTTTTTTCGGAAAAAAATCACTTTTTTGAATAAAAAAATAAAACAACAGTAAAGTTATCCCAATTTTTTTTTTATATTGTGAAATATAATGTTACGCCAAGTAAATTGATACCCAACATGTCATGCTTGAAAATTGCGCCTGCTCGTGGAATGGCGTCAAACTTTTACCCTCAAAAATCTCCATAGGCGACGTTTAAAAAATTCTACAGGTTGCATATTTTGCGCTACAGAGGAGGTCTAGGGCTAGAATTATTGCTCTCGCTCTACCGGTCGCGGTACCACATGTGTGGTTTGACCACCGTTTTCATATGCGGGCGCTACTCACGTATGCGTTCGCTTCTGCGCGCGAGCTCGTCGGGACAGGGGGGTTTTAAAAATTTTTTTTTTTATTATTTATTTTACAATATTTAATTTATTTTTACACTGTTTAAAAAAAAAAAAAATGTGTCACTTTTATTCCTATTACAAGGAATGTAAACATCCCTTGTAATAGAAAAAAGCATGGCAGGACCTCTTAAATATGAGATCTGGGGTCAAAAAGACCTCAGATCTCATATTTACACTAAAATGCAATAAAAAAAAAAAAAAAAAAAGTCATTTAGAAAAATGACATTTGAAAAAATATGCCTTTAAGAGGCGTGGACGGAAGTGACGTTTTGACGTCGCTTCCGCCCAGCAGTGTCATGGAGACGAGTGAGCGCCATCTTGGCCTCACTTGTCTCCAGACAAACCACGGAAGAGGACGCGATCGCCTCCGCCGCTACCGATGGCTCCGGTAAGCGGCAGAGGGCACCGGATCGCGGCGGGAGGGGGGGGGCCCTCTCCCGCCACCGATAAAAGTGATCTCGCGGCGAATCCGCCACAGGGACCACTTTTATCTGAAAGCCGGCCGCCGCACGAAAACGGGGATACCGGGGTTATGGCAGCTAGCTGCTGCCATAACAACGATATCCCTGTTCAAACTTAGGACGTATATAGTCATGCGGCGGTCGGGAAGTGGTTAAAAAAGACAAGAGACGTTTTTTGACAATTCCTTTATTAATCCTTCATTATTCTTCTTTCCCCACTTCTTCTTCCATCTTCTTCTGGTCTTCACTCGGTTTTCTTCCTCCATCTTGTTCTTCCCCCGCTTCTTCCTCTTCTTCCTCCGATCCTCTGCTTCTACCTTCGGTCTTCTCGTCTGCATCTTCCTCCGGATTCTTCTTCCCCGCTTCCTTCTTCGGACGTTCCGCATCCATGGCAGGTTCCCGCTGTGTGACGCTTCTGTTCTTCTGACAGTTCTTATATAACTGAGGGCAGGGCCACCCGGTGACCCCGTCCCCCTCTGACGCACAGGGACTTCCCTATGGCTTTCTCCGTGATGTCAGAGGGTTGGGGTCACCCAGTTACGTGGAAGAAGAAGCCGGAGGAAGATGCGGACAAGAAGACCGAAGGAAGAAGCAGAGAATTGGAGGAAGAAGAGGAAGAAGCAAAGGAAGAAGCGGGGGAAGAACAAGATGGAGGAAGAAAATCAAATGAAGACCAGAAGAAGATGGAAGAAGAAGCGGGGAAAGAAGAAGACATTAATAAAGGAGTTGTCAAAAACCGTCTATTGTCTTTTTTAACATTTATGACACTTTTTTTGTGAAATGGTAGGGGTACATTTGTACCCCATTACCATTTCACACGGGGGGAGGCCGGGATCTGGGGGTCCCCTTGTTAAAGGGGGCTTCCAGATTCTGATAAGCCCCCTGCCCGCATACCCCCACAACCACCGGGCAAGGGTTGTGGGGATGAGGCCCTTGTCCCCATCAACATGGGGACATCCTCCCCATGTTGAGGGCATGTGGCCTGGTACGGTTCAGCGCTCTCTCGCCCCCCACTCTTTTCCTGCAGCTTGCCAGTTTGCATGCTCAGGTAAGGGTCTGGTATGGATTTTTAGGGGGACCCCCACACCATTTTTTTTAAATTTTGGCGCAGGGTTCCTCTTAAAATCCATACCAGATAGTATGGAATTTGGGGGGAACCCCACGCATCTTTATAAAAAAATTTTGGTTCGGATTTCCCCTTAATATTCATACCAGACCCGAAGGGCTTGGTAATGTACTGTGGGGGAATCCCAGGCCGTTTTTTTTCAATGACTTTTATGAGTATCGCAGAGACCCGACAATTCATTATAGCAGCCGGCGCTACCGCTAGTACTTTTAAATGACTTTTTTTCCTTTAGAGATGTCATTTTGCTCTCGGACTGTTGTAAACACGGGAAACATGCGCCACGTTACAGGCATACTATAGACACCCCCCAGGTACAAAATTTAAAGGAATATTTCACTTTTATTGATTCACTTTAAGCATTATTAAAATCACTGCTCCCTAAAAAACGTCCATTTAAAAATTTTTTTTTGCATTGATACATGTCCCCTGGGGCAGGACCCGGGTCCCCAAACACTTTTTATGACAATACCTTGCATATTAACCTTTAAAATTAGCACTTTGATTTCCCCCATAGACTTTTAAAGGGTGTTCCACGGCTTTCGAATTTGCCGCAAACACCCCAAATTGTTCGCTATTTATCGAACGGGCGAACAGCAAATGTTTGAGTCAAACTCATGTTCGACCCGAACAGACAGCCCATCCCTAAAGACAAGCACTGGAACCATATCCTGATGAGACCATGAGTCTTGCCTACTAGGAATGGGCAAACGGTTCGGCTTCAGCATAAGTTTGGGCCGAACTTTGGTTGTTCGGACGTTCAGCGAACAACAAACAAACAACAACAAGCAAACAACAACAAACATTATGCGGTGTTCACGGAAAATTTGAAAGCCGCAGAATCCCGTTAAAGTCTATGGGACAATAACATGAAAAAACAAAAGTGCTCATTTTAAAGGCTTATATGCAAGTTATTGTCATAAAAAGTGTTTGAGGACCTGGGTCCTGCCCCAGGGGACATGTATCAATGCAAAAAAAAGTTTTAAAAAGTCATTTTTTTCGGGAGCAGTGATTTTAATAATGCTTAAAGTGAAACAATAAAAATGAAATATTCCTTTAAATATCCCTGGGGGGGTGCCTATAGTATGCCTGTAAAGTGGCACATTTTTCCTGTGTTTAGAACAATTCCACAGCATAAGGAAAAAAGTCATTTAAAACTGATCGTAATGAATTGTCGGGTCTCAGCAATATAGATAGAACTCATTGAAAAAACGGCATGGGTTTCCCTCCAATCCATTACCAGGCCCTTTGGGTCTGGTATTAATATTGAGGAGAACCCCAAACCAAAAATTTTTAAAAAAATTGTGTGGGGGTCCCCCCAAAATCCATACCAGGCCCTTCAGGTCTGGTATGGATATTAAGGGGAACCCTGCGCCAAATAGAAAAAAAAATGGCGTAGGGGTCCCCTCCAAAATCCATACCAGACCCTTATCCGAGCACGCAACCTGGCAGGCCGCAGGAAAGGAGGGGGGATGAGAGAGCATCCCCCCCTCCTGAACCGTACCAGGCCACATGCCCTCAACATGGGGAGGGTGCTTTGGAGTAGCCCCCCAAACAGTTTATTCCCATGTTAATGGGGACAAGGGCCTCATCCCCACAACCCTTGCCCGGTGGTTGTGGGGGTCTGTGGGCGGGGGGCTTATCGGAATCTGGAAGCCCCTTAACAAGGGAACCCACAGATCCCGGCCCCCCCACCATGTGAATTGGTAGAAGGTACATTGTACCCCTACCATTTCACAAAAAAGAGGGTTAAAAATAGTAAAAAAAGACAGGAGACACTTTGGGACAAGTCCTTTATTAAAAAAAAAAAAAATGTCCCGCAATGTAGATCCATCTCATGCCGCCTGAGGCACCAAAAAAAAGCAACATCTCCGCCTCCATGGGAGGCTCCCTCCGAGTGACGCTTCTTCTCAATGACATCTGCTATATAGCTGAGGGCGGGGCCACCCGGTGACGTAAGTGGGTGACGCCGCCCCCCCTCTGACGCCACGTGACGTCAGAGGAAGGCAGGGTCTCCCATTTACGCCACCGGGTGGCCCCGCCCTCAGCTATATAGATGTCATTGAGAAGAAGCGTCATTCGGCGGGAGCCTCCCATGGAGGCGGAGCTGTTGCGGCTTTTTTTTTTCTTTTTTCGGTCCGTCAGGCGGCGTGAGATAGGTCTTCATCGTAGGACATTTTTATTTTTTTAATAAAGGACTTGTCCCAAAGTGTCTCCTGTCTTTTTTTTACTATTTTTGACACTTTTTTGTGAAATGGTAGGGGTACAATTCACACAGGGGGGAGGCCGGGATCTGGGGGTTTCTTTGTTAAAGGGGCTTCCAGATTCCGATAAGCCCCCCGCCCTGTTTTTTTTCAATGAGGTTTATCTATATTGCCGGGATCCGACAATTCATTACAGCCGCAATCAGTTTTAAATGACTTTCCTTTAGAAATGTCATTTTGCTTGTGGTATTGTTCTAAACACGGGAAAACTGCGCCACTTTACAGGCATACTAAGGACACCCCCCAGGCACAATATTTAAAGGAATATTTCATTTTTATTGCTTCACTTTAAGCATTATTAAAATCACTGCTCCCAAAAAAAACGGCCATTTTTAAAACTTTTTTTTGCATTGATCCATGTCCCCTGGGGGCAGGACCCAGGTCCCCAAACACTTTTTATGACAATATGCATATAAGCCTTTACAATGAGCACTTTTGATTTCTCATGTTCAAGTCCCATAGACTTTAATGGTGTTCGTCCAAATTTTTGCCTGTTCGCAAGTTCTGGTGCAAACTAAACCGGGGGGTGTTCGGCTTATCCTTATTGTCTACAGTCAAGCATGGTGGTGGGAGTGTCATGGTCTGGGGCTGCATGAGTGCTGCCGCCACTGGGGAGCTACAGTTCATTGAGGGAACCATGAATGCCAACATGTACTGTGACATACTGAAGCAAAGCATGATCCCCTCCCTTTGGAGACTGGGCCGCAGGGCAATATTCCAACATGATAACGACCCCAAACACACCTCCAAGACGACCACTGCCTTGCTAAAGAAGCTGAGGGTAAAGGTGATGGACTTATCAAGCATGTCTCCAGACCTAAACCCTATTTAGCATCTGTGGGGCATCTTCAAACAGAAGGTGGAGGAGCGCAAGGTCTCTAACATTCACCAGCTTCGTGATGTCGTCATGGAGGAGTGGAAGAGGACTCCGGTGGCAACCTGTGAAGCTCTGGTGAACTCCATGCCCAAGAGGGTTAAAGCAGTGCAGTATTCCAACATGATAACGACCCCAAACACACCTCCAAGAAGATCACTGCCTTGCTAAAGAAGCTGAGGGTAAAGGTGATGGATTTACCAAGCATGTCTCCAGACCTAAACCCTATTTAGCATCTGTGGGGCATCCTCAAACGGAAGGTGGAGGAGCGCAAGGTCTCTAACATCCACCAGCTCTGTGATGTCGTCATTGAGGAGTGGAAGAGGACTCCAGTGGCAACCTGTGAAGCTCTGGTGAACTCCATGCCAAGAGGGTTAAGGCAGTGCTGGAATATAATGGTGGCCACACAAAATATTGACACTTTGGGCCCTCAAACGGTACCTGAGTACACTTAGGGGTGTACTCACTTTTGTTGCCAGTGGTTTAGACATTAATGGCTGTGTCTTGAGTTATTTTGAGAAAACAGAAAATTGACACTGTTATACAAGCTGTACACTCACTACTTTACATTGTAGCAAAGTGTAATTTCTTCAATGTTGTCACATGAAAAGATATAATAAAATATTTCCAAAAAGGTGAGGGGTGTACTCACTTTTGTGAGATACTGTACACTATATTGTCAAAAGTATTGGTACACCTGCCTTTACACGCACATGAACTTTAATGGCATCCCAGTCTAGTCGGTAGGGTTCAATATTGAGTTGGCCCACCCTTTGCAGCTATAACAGCTTCAACTCTTGTGGGAAGGCTGTCCACAAGGTTTAGGAATGTGTCAATGGTAATTTTTGAGCATTCTTCCAAAAGCGCATTTTGTGAGGTCAGGCACTGATGTTGGACGAGAAGGCCTGGGTTCGCAGTTTCATCCCAAAGGTGTTCTATCAGGTTGAGATCAGGACTCTGTGCAGGCCAGTCAAGTTTCTCCACACCAAACTCGCTCATCCATGTCTTTATGGACCTTGCTTTGTGCACTGATCTAAATCATTTGGTGGAGGAGAGATTATGGTGTGGGGTTGTTTTTTCAGAGGTTGAGTTGGCCCCTTAGTTCCAGTGAAGGGAACTCTTAAGGCGTCAGCATACCAAGACATTTTGGACAATTTCATGCTCCCAACTTTGTGGAAACAGTTTGGGGATGGACCCTTCCTGTTTCAATATGACTGCGCACCAGTGCACAAAGCAAGGTTCATAAAGACATGGATGAGCGAGTTTGGGGTGAAGGAACCTGACTGGCCTGCACAGAGTCCTGACCTCAACCCGATAGAACACCTTTGTGATGAATTAGAGCAAAGACTGCGAGCCAGACCTTCTCATCCAACATCAGTGCCTGACCTCACAAATGCGCTTCTGTAAGGATGGTTAAACATCCCCATAGACACACTCCTAAACCTTGTGGACGGCCTTCCCAGAAGAGTTGAAGCTGTTATAGCAGCAAAGGGTGGACCAACTCAATATTGAACCCTACAGACTAAGACTGGGATGCCATTAAAGTTCATGTGCGTGTAAAGGCAGGCTTCCCAATACTTTAAAGTTTACTTCTTTAAAGTTTGGATACAAATTTTGGACCATACTCACACTATTCAAGTTTCTCTTTCATCCTTTCATGGTTACATGGTTGCTGGAAATACTCATCTAGTAGTATGGTGAACCTCCAGCTCTTAAGAAAATGTTCATCAGCTCCATTACTTAAGGAATACTGAGAGCATACCATCAGTTGCCGGAAACAAGCAGAGATATGTTCCATCAAGCACACACTGGCCATGAAGTCCAATGATCTGTTAAGTTACCTCCTCCAGTTTTGGTTGAAGGTCATGATGACATTTTCACGTCCCCCTGGATTTGGTTATATGTTGGATCAGATTATTATAAGTTTCTTTTGATATTCTTTTTCAGGATTTAAAGTCAATATGTCCCTTCTCTTTTTTCAATAGAAAACAGATTTTACCATTAGATTTTTTAAAAAAAAGGAGTTCCAAGATGTAAGGGTCATTATTGGTTTACTAAATATACACTCATAATATTAAGTGTATGTAAACCCTAACAATGACAGGGGTCAGCAGGGCATAGCACAGGGTGTCATCATGACACATTACATGGGGGAACAGCAGGGCACATTACATGAAAGGCACAGCAGGGCACATTACATGGGGGCACATTACATGGGGGGCACAGCAGGGCACATTACATAGGGGCACAGCAGGGCACATTACATGGGGGAACAGCAGGGCACATTACATGGGGGGCACAGCAGGGCACATTACATAGGGGCACAGCAGGGCACATTACATGGGGGAACAGCAGGGCATATTACATGGGGGCATAGCAGGCCCTTTAGAATGTAAGCTCTACAAGCAGCCCTGTGAATGAGTGCACCAGTTTGGATGTGTCTTGACTCCTGTGTCTTGCCGACACGCTTCTCCCCAAGGCCCCCCACACAATGAAAGGAAGGAAAATCTCACTACAGTAGAGGAGCTCCACCCCCAAATTCCAGCTCCCACACTTCCTGGCTTGAAGCGGCTCTCGGTAACGCAGTCTAATGGGGGTCTTTCGGGGCAGGGCACACTGATGGATGGGTTCCCTGATGGAATCAAGGGGGGGGGGGGCAGATATAAGGGAAGGGGAGTTTGTGGGGAGGGGGTGCTGACTTCTGGTGACCAATTAGATCAGCAGTAAGCACCCCCCTTAGAGACCCCCATTACATCAGCACTCCCCCCCACTTAGAGACTTTTTTGGGTCTCTAAGGGGAGTACGGATATAAGGGGATTCTGATCTAATGGAGGGCCCCTGTATTATGGAGGGCATAACACTGACCCCTATATTATGACACCTAGGATTGCCACCTGTCCGGGATTCAGCTGAACAGCTCAGGTTTTGAATTATGTGTCTGGATTTCAGTCTGTCTAAAACCCAAACACGTTATTCAGACCAGACTGTGGCTCCCCAAGTAACCGAGATAGTCACACACCAATCTGTTGCCACCTGTTAACATAAATTGGCCACACCCACTGTTTGACACGGCACGCTAAGTGTGACACATTATTGCTCTCCTCCAGGTCTTTAAAATCCTATAGTGTATACCACAAAAAATTTGCCATGCACCGCTAAAGTGTTCGGGTTTGGCTTGAAGAAAAGGTGGCAATCATAGCTGAGCCCCTCCCTCATGTAATGTTCCCTGCTATGCCCCGATGTAATGTGCCCTGCTGTGCTCTCATGCAATGTGCCCTACTGTGCCCCCTATAATGTGCCCTGCTGTGCCCCCTATAATGTGCCCTACTGTGCCCCCTATAATGTGCCCTACTGTGCCCCCTATAATGTGTCCTGCTGTGCCCCCTGTAATGTGCCCTGCTGTTCCCCCTGTAATGTGCCCTGCTGTGCCCCCTATAATGTGCCCTACTGTGCCCCCTATAATGTGTCCTGCTGTGCCCCCTGTAATGTGCCCTGCTGTTCCCCCTGTAATGTGCCCTGCTGTGCCCCCTATAATGTGCCCTGCTGTGCCCCCTATAATGTGCCCTACTGTGCCCCCTATAATGTGCCCTGTTGTGCCCCCTATAATGTGCCCTACTGTGCCCCCTATAATGTGCCCTACTGTGCCCCCTATAATGTGTCCTGCTGTGCCCCCTGTAATGTGCCCTGCTGTTCCCCCTGTAATGTGCCCTGCTGTGCCCCCTATAATGTGCCCTACTGTGCCCCCTATAATGTGTCCTGCTGTGCCCCCTGTAATGTGCCCTGCTGTTCCCACTGTAATGTGCCCTGCTGTGCCCCCATGTAATTATTATTATACACGATTTATGTAGTGCCAACAGTTTAAGCAGCAATATACAAAGAGAAGAGGGGGGCTGACAGAGAGGGGGGTGATTGACAGAAGGGGGCTGACAAAGGAAGGAGGGGCTGACAGATCAGATGAGACCTCAGGAGACACACAGCATGAGGCAGGACTCCGGGAGCAAGCAGGAGCGATTATCCACAGTCCATCCCAGCCTCCACATGTGACCAGGTCCGCCGAGCTGATCACAGACCCTCGTGTCTGCCGCCCCGCACATGAACCGTTCGGCCATACACAGGGCACCCACTGTCCATTGCTGAGCTGGGCTCAGAGCACACTGATGTTCCGGCACTGTGTGACAGTGATAGCGTGCATGGGATGCACAGCGCCCCTCTAGATGTTGTGGCTGGGGCCAGAAATCCGGCTGCCACTGGCCACAGGATAGTGGTATGTGTGCCCGGGTTTCCACCCACTGGAAACCCGGGCACTTGTGTCAAAACCCGGACTGTCCGGGTCAAAATCGAACAGGTGGCAACCCTAGGCACTGCAGGGGACATTACAGGGGGGCACAGCAGGGCACATAACAGGGGGGGCACAGCAAGGCACATAACGGGGGGGGGCACAGCAGGGCACATTACATGGGGAGATAGCAGGTCATATTACATGGGGGGGGGACAGCAGGGCACATTATGGAGCACAGTAAGGTACATTATATAGGGGGCACACAGAGCGAATTACAGGGGGAACAGCGAGAAAAATCACAGGGTGAGGCAGCAGGACACATTATGAATCACAGCAGGGCAAATTACATGGGCCAGGAGAGCACATTATAGGGCACAATAAAGGTAAACAGAAGGGCACATTATGGAACACACATCAGGACATATTACATGGGGGCAGGAGGGTACATTATGGGACATAGCAAGGCATATTTCATAGGGGCAACAGGGCATGCTATGAAGCACAGCAGGGAACTTTATGGAGCACAGAAGGCTTTATGGGGCACAGAATCATCTGACACACAGCAGGGCATATTAAATGAGGGGAGGAGGGCACATTATGGGGCACTATATGTGTCCTATACTGGCTGGTGCTGAATCTGACGCCTTTATTCAAAGTGTGTTCCCAATGTACCAACTGACATATATGAGCAGAGGCTGCTCAGCAAGGTATGAAAAGATTTGGTTAACCTGATCCCTCCCTTTAAACCCCGCCATCCCCCCCCCCCCATTTTATCCACAATCCATGCAGTGTCTCCACAGCAGGACACCTTTTCCCATATACAGTATCTTACAAAAGTGAGTACACCCCCCACATTTTTGTAAATATTTTATTCTATCTTTTCATGTGACAACACTGAAGAAATGACACTTTACTACAATGTAAAGTAGTGAGTGTACAGCTCGTATAATATATATATATATATATATATATATATATATATATATATATATATATTAGACTGTATATATACAGTTGTGCTCATAAGTTTACATACCCTGGCAGAATTTATGATTTCTTGGCCATTTTTCAGAGAATCACTATTTTACATTACAGCAAAGTGTAATTTCTTCAGTGTTGTCACATGAAAAGATATAATAAGATATTTACAAAAATGTGAGGGGTGTACTCACTTTTGTGAGATACTGTAGCTGAGGGTCAAGTGCTCCCTCACCCCGTGTTTTTTACTGTTATGTTATAGAAAACCCCTAATGGAAATTAAATAATGGCAATGACTACCTCTACTGAAACCATTACCGTAGTGCACACTTGAGGACTCTATGTTAATTTTTTTTCTTTTTGTATACCTACTGTATATTATATCTAACATGCGGTTTACCCGCGGGCCCACGGGCACCTGCAAATTGGGCACATACCAATCTTCTATGCACAAGAATGCACCTTTCCTGACATTAATATTGTAGCACATATTAAAACACAATGCAATGCAGCATGCAAATGCAAATGCATGTCAACACACATGCGTATACCTGCATGATTGAATGGACCCTTAAAACAAGTTAGAACAAGATTATTTTTCTAATGCCAATTCCTTATGAGGTCTATCTTAAAAAAAAAAAAATTGAGGAGCTAAAAATCCCTGCAATTTGTCTAATTTGTGGATTTTTTCTGATCATCAGCGCCATCTAGTGCGGGGGGGTCAGCAACCTGTAGATTGCGATCTACCAGTAGATTGCGGACAGGTGACTGGTAAATCGTGGTCTGGGCTTGCTGACCCACCATTCCAGAGCAACAAACAGAGTGCAATGCAGAGGAATTACTTGTAAAGTTGGAGCTGTAGTAGGGAGCAAGAGGCACATAATCCGATGCCTCCTCTGTAGTGCCGACTCCTGTCCCATGTTGAGTGATACCAACTGCATTCCACCTCTTATCCCGGCTAGCGGTCTCCAGAGTGGTGCCAGCAGCAGGAAAGAAGAGATCTTCAGGTCAGTGTGAAGCAATACACCAGGCATAATAGTATAGGGCTGCTTTCACACTGATGTGCTGCAGTTTACACACACTGCTGGTGCAGTTTACCTGCAACTTTCCTGTTGGTTTAATCCACTTAGCCATAGACTTCTATTACATCCTCCTGTGGGTTTGGTGCATGGTGCACTTTCTGAAAGGGTTCTACCCCCCCCCCCCCGCTTCTCTGAAAAGAGATCTGAGTGTTTTTGACAGATGGGGACATGTATCAATGCAAAAAAAGTTTTAAAAACTGACATTTTTTCGGGAGCAGTGATTTTAAGAATGCTTAAAGTGAAACAATAAAAATGAAATATTCCTTTAAATATCATGCCTGGGGGTGTCTATAGTATGCCGTAAACGTGGCATGGTTTTCCCATGTTTAGAACAATACTACAGCAAAATTACATTTCTAAAGGGAAAAAAAGTCATTTAAAACTGCTTGCAGCTGTAATGTATTGTCGGTTCCCGGCAATATACATGAAAATCATTGAGAAAAACAACATGGGTCCCCCCCCAGCCCATTACCAGGCCCTTTGGGTCTGTTATGGATATTAACGGGAACCCCACACCCAAGTTGAAAAAAAAAAATGGTATGGGGGGGCCCCCAGGCACTATATACTCTGAACAGAGGTATATATACTATATGGCCTGCCTTATATACTCTGCAGCAAATTGGGCTTTAGGTGTTGGTGGTGCCAGAACACTGTAAGCCCTCACAGTTACTCTTGGTGAGCACAGGACGGGGCCCTGCTGTGAAATACTATATCAAAAATTGTAATTACATGCCCCTGTTAAACAGAGGCAGAAAAATTGGGCCTTTGGTGGTGGTGCCACAGCACTGTAAGTCCTCACAGTTACTCTTGGTGGGTGCAGGAATGGGCCCTGCTGTGAAATATTAGATCAACAATTGTAATTACATGCTCCTGGTAAACAGGGACAGAAAAATTGGGCTTTTGGTGGTGGTGGTGCCACAACACTGTAACCCCTCACAGATAATCTTGTTGGGTGCAGGAAGGGGCCCTGCTGTGAAATATTTGATCAAAGATTGTAATTACATGCCCCTGTTGAAAAGGGACAGAAAAAATGGGTCTTTGGCAGTAGTGGTGGTGGTGCCCTAAACCAAAAATATTGTTAGAAGCTAGGATCATCAAGATTGAGACATTGTTAGACATTTTAAGATTGTTACATCAGCATCAGGTGCTTGATAGCTGCTGATCCAAGACTGATTCATTTTTATGAATGTGAGCCTATCAACGGAGTCTGTGGACAGGTGCACTCTATGACTTTTTACAGACCCTCCAGCAGCACTGAATGTGCGTTCAGAAAGAACCTAATGATTGACCTAAAGGCACCCTGCCTTTGGCCAATTATGGCTCTCTTAGCAGAGGGCGCTGGGATTGGCCAAAGCATGCAGGTCATGTGCATGCTTTGGCCAATCATCATACAGCAATGCACTGCAATCTCGCAGTGCATTATGGGGCATTCCGCGACGCTCAAATTTCCAGCGAAAGCCCCATAATGTTCGTTCTTTGACAAACGGGCGAACACCCGATGTTCGAGTCGAACTCATGTTTGACCCAAACATCGAGCTCATTCCTACTCTTGGGCATGGAGTTGACCGGAGCTTCACAGGTTACCACTGGAGTCCTCTTCCACTCCTCCATGAGGACATCAGGGAGCTGGTGGATGTTAGAGACCTTGCGCTCCTCCACCTTCTGTTTGAGGATGACGCACAGATGCTAAATAGGGTTTAGGTCTGGAGACATGCTTGGTCAGTCCATAACCTTTACCCTCAGCTTCTTTAGCAAGGCAGTGGTCGTCTTGGAGGTGTGTTTGGGGTCGTTATCATGTTGGAATACTCCCTGCGGCCCAGTTCAAGCTCATCCCTATTTCCTATAATACACATTGCACAGGGCAAACGGAAGGGTCTATTTATAAATGTTTTGACACAACTTTCACCCAGAATTTGCACATTTTCCTATCAGATACCAATTAGAAAATGTGTGAATCTTGGGTGAAAGGTATATGAACACATTTATAAAAAGCCCTCTTATTGTCTTTCGGTTAGGGTATAAATGTACTTTAATGGAGGATATAAAAGCTCTTTTACCAAACAGTAGCCAAATCCCATCTGGGTATATTATTCTTATTAAAAGAACTTTAATTAGCAGTTATGGATTTCCATCGGGAACGTCCCTTCGTTCTTCTTCCACTAATAGGCCTGTCAAGGGACAATAGACAATTTATAAGAGGCTCTCTATGGACTGGTTATATGATACATACATGAGGATCAGAGCCGAGACACCTCTGTGATAGAGACTTATTATCACTTCTTAATGAATTCTGATTGTGTGTGGGACAGGTGAGATCAGGTGAGAGATTCATGAAGTCTCCAGTTTGTGTGATAACTCGGGTCTATGATATTGTAGGAGACTTTACATTTCTTACTATGATTTGAGACATAAGGAGTGTATCTACTGTATATATCTATAAAATATCAGTTTGCAGGTCATTTACTAATTGCAAACAAGTATCGATCTGCAACATTGTAATAAAAAACATCTTCAACAGAAACTTAACGTGAGATGTGCAAACCCCTTTGTAAAATAGGAGCGATCAGTTTCCTTGTTCTGCCATGTCTGTGACATGCAACACAGATAACATGAGAGCTGGAGCTGCATGCTCCAATCTCTCTGCTGTCCCCAACTCCTGCACAGCTCACAGCAGACGGGAGGAGGAGGGTTGTCCACCCAGCAGGCTCTGCTCATGTAGTGTGATCACTGCACAGGTAGAGAGAGAGGGATGTGAGCGGTCTGCTGAAACAGGCCTATCTGCTCTGTTAATGTGGCGCATCCCACTCCATTAAAATTGTGCAAGAAGCTTAAAGTGGATATAAACCCTCTCCTATACCCAGTGAAGAGAACAGCCTCAGACGATACACAGAGATGAAACAAATCTCCTTTTATTTGTATATCTGCTGTCTTCAGCTTTCTACACTGTTTAGAAAGTGAACATTGTATTAAATTTCTTTCTTCCTGTTCCACCACTGGGTGTGGAGTCTTGGCATACACTGTGTGAGAGCCGATTGGAGGAAAGGTCCCTCCACATAGGCAGAGGAAGGAAAAAACATGCAGATCTGTGCTGTGAATAGACTAGCTCTCTGCTAATCTATCTCTATGCACCCACCCCAGCACAAATTTCCAGCTGCTGTTATCTCCTGTGTTGGAGAACTTGTGGAAAGTTATCATGCTGATAACAGAGGAACGGAGCAGCAGAAAAACACAGGACTTGGTGCTTTGGAGAGAGATAAGTAAACATTACAGATATATGTACCCAGCTCAAATTTCATGAATGGGGTTTACATCCACTTCAAGCAGGCCATGCATTAAGCAATTTTCTTTCCTACCACCACAGATTGCAGGAAAGAAATTTGCCCGATTCCCCCATTAACCGCTTCAGCCCCGGAAGATTTTACCCCCTTCCTGACCAGAGTACCTTTTGCGATTCGCTTTAACTGACAATTGCGCGGTCGTACGACATTGTACCCAAACAAAATTGACGTCCTTTTTTTCCCACAAATACAGCTTTCTTTTGGTGGTATTTGATCACCTCTGCTGTTCTTATTTTTTGCGCTATAGACAAAAAAAGAGCGATTTTGAAAAAAAAAGCAATATTTTTTACTTTTTGCTATAAAAAATATCCTCCAAAAATATATAAAAAAAATATTTTTTTTTCTCAGTTTAGGCCGATATGTATTCTTCTACATATTTTTGGTTAAAAAAATTGCAATAAGCGTATATTGATTAGTTTGCGCAAAAGTTATTGCGTCTACAAAATAGGGGATCGTTTTACGGCATTTTTATTATTATTATTTTTATTAGTAATGGCAGTGATCTGTGATTTTTATCATGACTGCGACATTATGGCGGACACATCGGACACTTTTGACACTATTTTGGGACCATTGTCATTTATACAGCGATCAGTGCTATAAAAATGCATTGATTACTGTGTAAATTACACTGGCAGTGAAGGAGTTAACCACTAGGGGGCGATGAAGGGGTTAAGTGTGTCCTAGGGAGTGATTCTAACTGTGGGGGGAATGGGCTTCAAGTCACATGACAGCGATCACTGCTCCCGATGACAGGGAGCAGTAGATCTCTGTCATGACACAAGGCAGAATGGGGAAATGCCTTGTTTATATAGGCATCCCCCATTCTACCTCTCCACACCGCAATCGCGGGCCGCTGGAGAACATCAAGTAAATTTAAAGAGACGTTTGATCGCTGTAGCCACCGACAGTGATCGAACAAAAAAAACAAACAAACAGGTTGGTTGTACTGAAGTCAACTGAGAGATCGACTTCAGTACAACCAACCTGCCATACATGGATGGAAATTTAGCTTAGCCAGTTCCATTTCGATCCCTCTATAGCTGGCTTTAGTTAATTCTTCAGAATGATTTGGATAAAAAAAAGGGGGTACTCCTCGATTAGATTAATTGATGTCATTGTGCAATACCTTTGTATCTACTGTAAGTCAATGGGGGAGATTTTATTGTTAAAGCTTAACTGAAGAAGCTGAAGTTAAAAACTGATTGGTTACTAGGCACAACTGCACCAGATTCTGTGTGCTCCAGTTTAAGTAAATCCCCCCGCCCCCCCCCCCAATGTGTTTAAATGGCAGCGATTTAATAGATTTTTAATGATGAATAGTTTCTAAAATTTGCTTGAGTAGCAGCCTGTATAACCCCTTTTTTTTTACCAGGCCATTTTTCAGTTTTCAGCATAGTGATACCTTGATTGACAATTACTTTGCCATGAAATATTGTACCCAAATTAACTTTATATCATTCTTTTGAGACTGTATAGCTGTTTTGGTATTTAGTAACAATTGCTTTTATTATATATATATATATATATATATATATATATATATATATATATATATATATATATATATATATATATATATATATATATATATATATAATGTATTTATTAATGATATAGAGAGTGGAATTAAGAGATCAATTTCAAATTTTGCAAGTGACACCGAATTGTGCTGGGAAATAACTTTAACACAGAATGTAGCATGCAGAATGCAAGCCTTGACAAAATGGGGGATTGGCCAGCTACATGGCAGATGAGGTCCAATATTCATAAATGTAAAGTTATCCACAGTAGGAGGGGCTTCCCTAGGGGAATCCGTTATGGTGAAGGATCTGGGTTTTTTGTAGATCACAGCAATAGCATTCAATGCCGAACTGCAGCTAACAACGCCAGCAGACTACTCTCATGCAGAAAAAAGGGCATACATTCCAGAGATAAATCAATTATTCTACCCCTTTACCAGGCATGTACTGGCCATTGGGACTACAAGGAGTTTCCCGGTGGGCCGATGGCTCAGTGGGCCGATTTCAGTGACAGTGGACCGCTGCCTCCCTCCAGTCCTCTGTCCCCCCCCCTCAGTGCTCACCTCCTCTCCCTGGCTAGTTATGCAGCGCGCCTGAATACAGACATGATGCTCAGGAGTCAACACTTAGAAGCTCATCATACGATCTGGAAGGAGGGCGGCCTCACTTTCCTGCCTAATCTTGTTCCATTGGGGGGGGGCGCCAAACTGATTCTTTGCCCCAGGTGAAATAATGTCTAGCTTCCCCACTGATACTGCCTATAAGAGAAATAATGTAAAACGGCTAATAGCTAGTGGGGGGGGGGGGGGGGGGGGCTTGGGTTGCAAGCCGGCATGGGAGAGACCTGTCAAAGTGGGCCAGTCTGGGTGAAGTCCAGGGCCAAATTTTTGTCCCAGTCCAGCCCTGCCCTTTACAAAACACTGGTCACTCTTATCCTGAATATGGGGTTCAGTTTTGGTCACCAGTCCTCGGGAAAGACATTGTTGAATTAAAAGTGTTCAGCGAAAGGCAAAAAACAAAAAAATAATAATAAGGGGGATGGAGGAGCTCAGCTATGAAGGATGAACGAGCTCAGCTATGAAGGATGAAGGAGCTCAGCTATGAAGGATGAAGGAGCACTGCTATGGGGAATGGAGCAGCTCAGCTATGGGGAATGGAGGAGCTCAGCTATGGGGAATGGAGGAGCTCAGCTATGAGGGATGGAGGAACTCAGCTATGGGGAATGGAGGAGATAAGTTATGGAGGTCGGAGGATGGAGGACCTCAGCTATGGGGTGACGAAGGATCTCAACTATGAAGGATGAAGGAGCTCAAATAGGGGGACTTGAGGAGCTCAGCTACAGGGAAAGGAGGAACTCAGCTATGAGAGATGGAGGAGCTCAATTACTGGGAGTGGAGGAGCTCATTTACTGGGGACGGAGGAGCTCAATTACAGGGAATGGAGGAGCTCAGTTACAGTGATGAAGGTGCTCAACTATGGGGTGATTGAGAATCTCAGCTATTGGGTGATGGAGGATCTCAGCTATGAAGGATGAAGAAGCTCAGCTAGGCGGAATTGAGGAACTCAGCAATGGGGGATGGAGGAGCTCAGTTAAGGGGAATGGAGGATATCCGCTAGGGGGATGATGAAGGATCTTAGCTATGGGGGATGGAGGATCTCAGTTACAGGGGATCAAGGATCTCAGCTATTGAGTGATGGAAAATCTCAGCTATGGGGGAAATGGAAGATCTCACCTATGGGGGGATGGAGGATCTTAGATATGTGGGATGGAAGAAGATAGCTATGGGGGATGAAGGAGCATAACTATGGGGGATTGAGGAGCTTAGCTATGAGGATCAATGGCATAGATTACAGTTATTTACTGTGGAAAACAGGAGCTAACATGACTACAATGTACAAACATAGCAAATGTGAGTCCAATAACTATAATAAACTAAGGTCCCTGAAGAGGACATGTAGCTATGATTTGAGGTTAGAAGAAAGGAGGTTTACCATAGAATGAAGAAAGGGTTCTTTACTGTTAGAGCAGTAACATGGAATTCCCTCCTCCAGGAAGTGGTGCTAACAGAGTTTCAACAACTTAAAAAAAAAATTAGATGTCTTCTTCAGGAAACGGAATATACAGGGCTATGGACATTTTTAGAGAATAATAATGACACACACACAGAGGTTGCTCCTCATCTAGTGGCCATGATGCGGTATTTTCCCCATTTACACACTTAAATTGCAGAGAATATAGCCTAAGAATGTCTGATTTTGCCCCTTTGCCCCACTCACACAGAATGAATTTACATGCAGTTTCGGTGGATGAACAGCTATACACATTTTTGATGAGTACATTGAAGGTAAAATAGGCTAAATTAACCGATTGCCAACCACCGCACACACATATACGTCGGCAGAATGGCACAGTCAGGCAAATGGGTGTACAGGTACGTCCCTTTAAATTTGCCACCTTTCAGGCACGCGCCCGCCGCACGCTGTGGGAGCATGCCCGCGGGTCCCGGGAACTGGATGTTCGCAGGCGGCCCGCAATTGCGGTGTGGAGAGGTAGAATGGGAAAATGCCTATGTAAACAAGGCATTTCCCCGTTCTGCCTTGTGTCATGACAGAGATCTACTGCTCCCTGTCATCGGGAGCAGTGATCGCTGTCATGTCCTAGGTAGCCCATCCCCCCCACAGTTAGAATCACTCCCTAGGACACACTTAACCCCTTGATCGCCCCCTAGTGTTTAACCCCTTCCCTGCCAGTGTCATTTACACAGTATCCAGTGGATTTTTATAGCACTGATCGCTATATCCCAAAATAGTTTCAAAAGTGTCCGATGTCTCCACCATAATGTCGCAGTCACGATAAAAATCGCAGATCGCAATTGCAATTTTTTTTACCAAAAATATGTAGAAGAAAACTTATCCGCCATAAACTGAGGAAAAAAATAGTTTTTTTAATATATTTTTGGGGGATATTTATTACAGCAAAAAGTAAAAAATATTGCTTTTTTTTTCAAAATTGTCGCTCTTTTTTTGTTTATAGCACAAAAAATAAAAACCGCAGAGGTGATCAAATACCACCAAAGGAAAGCTCTATTTGTGGGAAAAAAGGACGTCAATTTTGTTTGGGTGCAACGTCGTATGAACGTGCAATTGTCAGTTAAAGCAACGCAGTGCCGAATCGCAGAAAAGTGCTCTGGTCAGGAAGGAGGTAAAATCTTCCGGGGCTGAAGCGGTTAACTATGTTATTTGTGGAACTAGTTAGTACTTTGGGAAGTGGATGACATTGGATGAATCTTCTCTACATTTCTGAATGATATAGAATATTCCAAGACACCCTGTATATAATTAAGAACTTATGATGATAAAAAGCACAAGATTAGAGGTGGTAAAGCTGAAGGACTCACAAATACAAACCTTTCATAGGTAAGCCTGTACAATTGTAATCGTTTTAGAGGGAATAATTGGTTTCTGGTAAATGCCGAGCCCTGACCGGCTTTAGATGAATTCCAGCTGAATGATTCTCTGGAACTATCTGAAAGTTCATTAAGACAACATTTTCCTCTATAAAATGTTATTTCTCTGCAGGGTCCAATGGAATAGATGGAGATAAAGGTCTTCAAGGCAGTTTAAGCAGCATTTACGTTCACAGGGAAATGTCCTGGTTTGATTTGTAGTAAAATAATAGCTGTCATCAGCAAAGGCCTCTGTACTGGAATATACAAATCACAACTACTGCAACAGCCGATACTTATCTACAGACAACGCAACCGCTTCAATTCAGGTTTGTGGAATCTTGCTTGAAATTCATACATTTTGCAGCAAACCCCATTGAAGTCTATAGGTGGTGAATCTAGTCTTTCAATTCTGTCCATTTGTAGGGATAATAAGCAAGCTCAATCAAAAGGCATGGCGGGATCAGACAAAGCCAAGGGGGTCATGTACCAATAATAAAAATTATTACTTTTTTCCAATAGTTTTTTTTTTTTGCTAAATTATTTATGCCAAAATGAAAACAAAAATACAAAATAAATAAAAACAGTATCTCTCCTTACATGAAAATTGTCAGTTCTTCCTAACAACTCCAACACACACTGACAATATGGTGGCTTTGAGTCCACCGTAATATACAAAGGGGTAATATACAAGTTATTGGCTCTTCCTCAGCTGACCAGGATAAGAGTACTCCATTATAGTTTGTTCCCTATTTTTGGTGTAGAGCTTACCCCAGTAGAGGAGTGTTGATGATGGGTCCTCTGTTCTGCCACGACTCTTAAAACCACTTGGCCCACTGACACACTTGGTTAGAGGTAGAGGACCGTTCATACCTCAATAACTCAAGCGTTAGTAAGTCACCAATACTAGACAGAAATTAGACCAAGAACTACCAGATGGTAGGTTAAATAAATGTATTATATCAAGGCCGGTAAGCAAGCAGTACCAGTCTTAGCCTCAAACAAATATAACACTTTAGGGTTGCAGAACTGTAGAGTAAACTCTGGCCTATAACAGGTGGAAATAACTAAACTGCAGCAATGTGAGTCCAAGTTTTAACTAAGATTACTATTAATGAGCGGAGTCAGACCCGATTAACTCAATGATAATTCTTGAGTGCACTTTATAGTGATACCCCAGATACTAGGCTTCATAAATGTTCCTGAGAGGGGTACCCCTATAAGGTGAATACAAGGTATCTGCCACCCTAATGTTAGTGTTTGCTGGCTTGTGGTGGGGCTCTTCTGTGGATGGTGCACACATATTTGTCTCTTTAAGAGTGTGTGGAGAATAGTTACAGGGCTGCAGAGTAATGACCAGTCTATGTGGACTTGGTGTAGTAAGGGGTTAAGTGTTGTATCCCTTCTTACCACTCCCTGCAGACAACAGGTTCAACTCTACAAGCTTGACAGTTAGCAGTAAGGATGCTAGCTAGAACTAGCGAACAAGCAAAAAATTCGGACAAACACTGTTGAAGTCTATGGGACACGAACATGAAAAATCAAAAGTGCTAATTTTAAAGGCTAATATGCAAGTTATTGCCATAAAAAGTGTTTGGGGACCCGTGTCCTGCCCCAGGGGACATGTATCAATGCAAAAAAAAGTTTTAAAAATGGACGTTCTTTCGGGAGCAGTGATTTTAATAATGCTTAAAGTGAAACAATAAAAATGAAATATTCCTTTAAATATCGTGCCTGGAGGATGTCTATAGTATGCCTGTAAAGTGGCGCATTTTTCCCGTGTTTAGAACAATACCACAGCAAAATGACATTTCTAAAAGTCATTTAAAACTGATCACGGCTGTAATGAATTGTCGGGTCTCGGCAATATAGATAAAACTCATTGAAAAAAATGGCATGGGTCCCCCCCCAGTCCATTACCAGGCCCTTTGAGTCTGGTATGAATATTAAGGGGAACCCCGAACCAAATTTAAAAAAAAAAATTGCGTGGGAGTCCCCCCAAAATCCATACCAGGCCCTTCAGGTCTGGTATGGATATTAAGGGGAACCCTGCACCAAATTTGAAAAAAAAACTGGCGTAGGGGTATAATGTACATGTTACCAATTCACATAGGGGGAAGGCAGGGATCTGGGGGTCCCCTTGTTAAAGGGGGCTTCCAGATTCTGATAAGACCCCCACCCGCAGACCCCCACAACCACCGGGCAAGAATTGTGGGGATGAGGCCCTTGTCCCCAAAGCATCCTCCCCATCTTGAGGGCATGTGGCCTGGTACGGTTCGGGGGGCGCTCTCTCGTCCCCCCTCTTTTACTTCGGCCTGCCAGGTTGCATGCTCGGATAGGGGTCTGGTATGGATTTTGGGGGGACCCCTACGCCATTTAAAAAAAAAAATTGGTGCAGGGTTCCCCTTAAAATCCATATCAGACCATGCAATTTAAGAAAAAAATGTTGGTTCGGAGTTCCCCTTAATATTCATGCCAGACCCAAAGGGCCTGGTAATGGACTGGGGGGAACCCATGCCGTTTTTTCAATGAGTTTTATCTATATTGCCAAGACCCAACAATTCATTACAGCCGCAATCAGTTTTAGATGACAATTTTTCCTTTACAAATGTCATTTTGCTAGGGTACTGTTCCAAACACGGGAAAACTGCGCCACTTTACAGGCATACTATAGACACCCCCCAGGTAAGATATTTAAAGGAATATTTCATTTATATTGTTTCACTTTAAGCATTATTAAATCACTGCTCCCGAAAAAACTGACATTTTTAAAACGTTTTTTTTTGCATTGATACATGTCCCCTGGGGCAGGACCCGGGTTCCCAAACACTTTTTATGACAATAAGTTGCATATAAGCCTTTAAAATGAGCACTTTTGGTTTTTCATGTTAGTGTCCCATAGACTTTCATGGTGTTCCGCGGCTTTCGAATTTGCCGCGAACACCGCATATTGTTTGTTGTTCGCCGAACGTCCAAACAACCAAAGTTCGGCCCGAACTTATGCTCAGGCCGAACCGTTCTCCCATCCCTAGTTAGCAGTTTCGGACATCAGGTCCCGGAGGCTCAGGCTCTCTCTGCTCTGGTTCACGCACATGGCGTGGTTACTACTGTAGCAAGCACTGGCAACCTCAGCATCAGGTCAGCCCTTCTGAAGTATTCTGTCACTGTTCAAAGTGGGAGGTGGGGAAGGGGGGTGAGAAGATGAGCAGGGGACCACACAGCAGGGCGCAGCCAGCTGCACTGGCAAAGTTTCCTCCAAAAGTTTGTGATTTGCCAAGTTAGCAAATCCCAGGGAAACCCATGGCAGTGGCGAACCCAAACCTTCTCACTAAAATCCACCAATAAGGGTTGCACTACAAGTGTGCTAGCTGGGGATTTTTAATGACAACATACCAGATACCGATAGAAATACCCCCCCAAATACTGCTGCAGTGCTAGTATCTCATTTTATTTCACTAATAAATAAGTTGATACAAAATAACCAATTTTACCAAACCATAAAAATGCCAAAAAAAAAAAAAAAGACTCACCCCTCTTTGGAAGACCGGAATCTTTGGCATGAAATAGGCCTGTTTTACCTCAATGGCAAGGGGTGGTAAATATAAGTGGTTGATCAATGTTTTTAACACCCACCTCCAAAAGAACATGGCAGCTGCTTGGATGAGCACACATTGTCCTGGCTATGCAATGCAGCAATTTTAACTCAGCATGTTGAAGTCAAAAGGACTGTGCCAAGATAGGAAGCTTGGCTCGCAGTCGCATGGTATTTCAGTTAAAAAAAAAAAAAAACCTCTTTGGCTGGAAAATAAAAAAAAAAAGTAGCCCAAAAATCAGGCATTCAGGAGGTGGTAGTATGGTCTCCTGACAGCCTGCAAACCATCTCTGAAAAGTGATCCACCTCGGATAATTTTTAAGAGGGGCGGTAGGGACTGTTGCTTGTATGAAAGAGGACCTACCCCGGTCATGATAACTGATATCAGCCCCCTCACAGCCAGATGATAATGCAAAGATCAGAGTCATAAGATTGAGCCCTTGTTTGTGATGAATTCTAACCGCCTGTCACATATTGCAATGCAGTTATACCCAGTTATCTCTATTTGTAATATGCACATTTTGTATCCAGTTGTAGTCAATTGTTGGCTTTCTTTATAAGCCTTATTGTGTATCTTTTGTACTTTTATAACCTTTAATAACGAAACTGAAAGATAAAATATTCATAAACTAAATAAAGTCCATCATTAAATGAATGTCCATGGAAAAATAAATAAGTCTATATCTAAAAAAAGATTGAGCCCTTGTTCACACTGCCACAGCTTCAAAGCCGGCAGAATTTCACGTGACTTTGAATCCGCCATCCCTGCGCGACTTCATCGCGCGGCTTGCATATGACTTTTTTAACAGAAGTCAATGCAAATTGTGTTAAAGTCGCACCAAAAGTAGTGCAGAAACCTTTTTTTTAAAGTCGGAGCGACTTAAGTTACTCATACCGATTTAAACGGTTCCATTGCCGGGGGGGGGGGGGGGGGGGGGGCGACTTGTCATGCAAAATTGAACTCTCAATTCACATGACAAGTCATGGCAGTGTTAAATGGGGCTAAATGCCAAGTAATAATGCTGCAATTTTTGTAAACAACCCCTTTCTCATTAAACACAATTATAACCTCTAGAACCACTTGGTAGCACTTTCCCATCTCCTCGCATCTAGCACAATCGCTGAACTATATCCAGGGCTTTTTTTCAGCAGGAACTGGGGAGAACTCAGTTCCACCACCTCTGGCTCAGGTCTTCTGCTCCCTGCTCACCACTATCACTTGGTAACACTGAAGTCCAGCTTCTGCGTTTACAAGTGATACCATATCTCAGGTGCCCAGGGTTCAGTGCAGTCATGGGCAGGAGAGGGTGTGTGGTAGGCTGCACCCTCTGTGGTTTCCATTTTTTCCCTGGTGACCAGTTGTTGATGCTCCTACTGCATGATCTCCCTTGCAAGTGACTGTAGTATAGTATAGTATGCTGGGAGGTACTACAGCCGGATAGGTGCTTCAGCTTAATATTGCAGCAAAGGTAAGACATATGACAAATGGTGGAGCTTTTAAAGAGGGGGGAGAAAATGAGGGCAGTGGAGGGAGGGGGTTGCATGCAGAGGGAAGAGCTACTATTTGATGCCATTTGACAGGTATGTGTGTGTGGCGGGCATGGTTGAGTTCCTGCACCTATTCTGTGAGAAAAAAAAGCCCTGACTATATCTATCATTCTCTGCCCCTAAGCCTTACTTGCTTAACATACACTTGTGTATATATTACTTTGGTTTGTAAGATGTTATCTTGGTATATAATGACATTTACTGGGCCGTTTGCCCTTTCTGTTGCAGTATGGAGCTTAGATAGCTGCAGAGCTTCCCCTCTTTCCAGGGAAGCCCCCAGGATGGGGATGGCAGCTTTTGTAAAGCAGTGAAGCTCATTGTGGCTTCCAAAAGATGAAGGTGTGGAATCTGATTTATGTTTTTAAATGTTGTTTTTCTTACTTTCATTGAAGGTCACAGCATGGCAAGAATCCTGACTGTAGGGTTATAGCTCCACCTTCAGGAGTAGGACACTAGACAGAAAATATCAACAAAGCACCGCCTATGGGCAGCCCTTACCAGTGGTCAAATCCCACCATCTGCTGTAGGCAGCTCAGCTGTATGCCTAGTGTCTAGTCTAGGAGTAAGGCCCTAGTTCCCTGCTGGGACTCTTAGTTCCTTCATTTTAGAAAGTTTTTTTTACCTTTACCAGATTTTGCAAGGTGGATGTTTTGGCATCTTAAAGTGGTGTTCCGGCCGAAATTAGACTTTTTAAATAAAAATACCCTTATAACACACAAGCTTAATGTATTCTAGTAAAGTTCGTCTGTAAACTAAGGTCTGTTTGTTAGTTTATAGCAGTAGTTTGTTATTTTATAAACTTACAGCAGGCCATGGCCATCTTAAGTGTGGGCATCTGAAGCCAGACTGTATTTCTTCCTGGATCTCATCCTTGCAGATTTTGCACATGCTCAGTGCAGCACAAGCAGTGTAATAGGTTTCAGGTCAGGTTTCCATAGCAACGGCAGTGTCGGAGGAAGTTGCTGCCCCTTCCCAGAAGGCATTGCAAACAGGAAATGATGTGATGGGCCACGGCCAGGGAGGAGGAAGTGAGAAATGAATACAGCAGATATACAGTAGGTGCTGAGAAAAAAAAAAAAAAAAATATCCAATTTGTTTACAGTGCACAGTTTAGTGAGGGATGCTGAAGAGTTGTAAAAGTGGGTGGAACTCCACTTTAAGATATGTTTTTTTACTCATTTATTTGAATTCATTTTTATTGGGGTTTTATGAAAGTGCCATTTGACAAAGTGCCATTAGGTGTAGAACAAAGACATCACCATACAAGACATGGTGTCAAGGTGGAATAAAAAAAAAAATATCATAATTTCAACAGTTGTATCATGAGCATTTTCCATCAATGCAATTGTTAGATACAATTCCAGCATATTGAAATAAAATAAAATAGAACAAACACAGATGCGTGTTTGGGCTGCAAGGTTTTTTTTTTTTTTCAGGTGGCAGTTTTTAAGATTTCTTCTTCCCTTCCAAGAGGTTCTTGCATGCTTTGCCTTCTTGTGTTTCCATCCCTTGAAGGTCACTGCTTTGGGATATCCCTACAGTTAAGATTCTTACGGGGCTGTGCCTTTCAATGAACGTAAGAGAAAACTGGATTTTTTTCTACACACTGTGTAAAATCCCTTTCTGTGGGTCCATTGAAGGGCACATATTAAATAAAAGTGATCTCGCGCAATCAAATCTATTCACACATAATTAAATATAAAAAAAAAATTATATATAAAAATATATATCAAAAATATGTAAAGTGCATATTAATAATCAAGTGAATTAAATACAATGAAGTGAATATCAAAATAAATGATGAAAACTTATTTACTTTTGTTCTTTTTTCTTTAATCTGTTTCCAATTTTCATATCCACTTAGCAACCATCACAACTGGTTCCAAATTATTACAGGTCATGTGAAATATATGCCGATTATAGATCCTTTTTGATAGATTAAGAAGTTGGTAGAGCCCTTTCCTTCCAGGGCACAGCAGGTACCCAATAGGGGTGTCGGAAGGAGGGGTATCTCCTAAAATATGTATACTTATATATACCAATAATGACTACAGGATCTGGGAATGCCAGGAGTTTTCTACTTATTTCTACTTAATTCTAGTTTGTTTTAGAGTACAATGGCACATGAAACTATGTAATGTTAAGTAACATAAGTATCTGGTGGATAAACTGGACATGTTAAAATCGTAAAATACTGCCTTCTTTTCTAAGTACTACTGTTTGTACTTTTTTTTATCTGATTAAAACCAATGAAAAACTATTGAAATTAAAATAAGTGATGAAAATGAAATATCAAAATATAAAAGTGCTCTCTATCCATGCAAGAGAGTAGGGCTGAAACAACTAATTGATTAATCGACAACTAATCGATTATGAAATTAATCGATTACTATTTTCATAATCGATTAATCGGGCAGTAACATAATGTGGTTAAAAAAAAAACCTAAAATGAGCCCTTTATAGTACAAAAAGAGCAAATAATCGCTACTGTAACTATTTCTTTCACAGTTCTACAGTAAAAAAAAATGAACCCCTTACAGTAGTGATTATTTGCTATTTTTGTACTATAAAGGGCTAATATTCGTTTTTTTTAACCCCATTATGTTACTAAACGTCTTACACCTGGTTCACATCTATGTGTTTTTTGGTGCTTTTTGCAGAAACGGACTACAGTTCATTTACATGTTTTCCTATGGGACACGTTCACATCTATGCTTTTTCAGCCACTGCCTATTTGGAAAGCGTCCGTGACTTTTTTTTTTAAACGAAAAACAGTACTTTTTTGGTTAAACATACTTCAATGGAGAAGCTGCAGAAAAGCATGTAATGGCAGCAAAATCACGTGCACAAAAATCAAAAACGCACAGCAAAGAGCACTGCAGGAATGGATCAAAAGCAAACTGCATACCCTGTTTCCCTGAAAATAAGACCTAGCGTGGTTGTCAGTGATGGCTGCAATATAAGCCCTACCCCCCAAATAAGACCTACCCTATTTCCCCAAAAATAAGCCCTACCCTGAAAATAAGACCTACAAGGACTTTAACTAGGGCTTATTTGGGGGGTAGGGCTTATATTGCAGCCATCACCGACAATCACGCTAGGTCTTATTTTTGGGGAAACAGGGTAGGTGTGTACCAAGCCTTATGCTGGCCACACGGATCAATTTTCAGATGAGAATATTCAGATGAAAAATCTTTGTACATTCACTGAATGAAAGAATGTTTAAAATTTTCACTTGTTTTTAACATTCTGTTTTTAAAATAATTGTAATTTCTGAATGAAAACCACATACACTGTCTGATAATTTTCACTAAGAAGTTTTTTGTTATTTCCAAATTTTCCCATTACTGTGGTTGAAAATGAACGTCGATTTGACCCCACTAAGGATTAGAAAATCGAACGTACGTTCTTAGCTCTCCTCTAATAGTATATACAGTATATCTCCTCTTATAGTATATACAGTATATCTCTTCTGTCTGTTATTCTCAGAGTGGATTAGATATTTTGCTCCCTAACCATATCGTTGGCTATTTTTATTTACCACTGCATAGATATATTTAGGAGTAAATTGCCTTTTTTTAAAACTTTACATATTAACTAAATTATACATCACACTTTTTTCTTTTTAAGGTTATTAACCGATTAATCGAAACAATAATCGGCCAACTAATCGATTATGAAAATAATCGTTAGTTGTAGCCCTACAAGAGAGAGTAAAAGTACATAAAATAAAGAAGTGAGGGGCCCAATTCTGGCCGTGAAACTTCATAAAGTGACTCGGTGATAAAATAAATAAGCTGGCCAAAGTTCATAAAAGTCCTCCTGGAAGATCTCTAGGTGACATCGGGCTCTCAGAACTCTCACCTTAATGGATTATAAAGCAGGCATCGCTATTAGGTATCTGTTTCTAGATCTGTATACAGCGTCAGAGTTTTGCCCAGAATGTTCTCATCCGTTCACCATGGCTTTGGTCATTTCCTCTCTGCTCCCAATGCAGCATACATGCCTGTCACAGTATGTACCACCGAGGCACAGAAGGCCCGGTGGTAAAGAGAGGAAGAAAAGAAAGCCTCCAATAGTGTAGTATGTTGGGTAAATGAAATTAAATATATTTATTTAAGGGCTTCAAGGTGGTTTCTTACAATAAAACAAATCGAGCAAATACAGATGGAACGGCATCTAGAGCGCCTCCTTACGCGCTCTAGACGCCGTTCCACCTGTATTTGCTCAATTTTATTTGAGATGGTTCTGCCACTAATGCATTTCCTGTCTTAAGCCTCGTACACACAATCAGATTTTCCACAGACAAAACCTCTGACTTTTGTGCGTTGGCCAGGAACTTGTCTTGCATATAAACGGTAAGGAATTGTCGGCCAACAAACACGAATGTAGTGACATACTACGTGGTTTTTCAGCTCTTTAGTGCCAGCCTTTGGGCTACTTCTGCTAATTTCGTGTTAGTAGAAGTTTGGTGAGTGTTGATTCGCACTTTTCATTTAGCACTTTTCATTTAGCACTTTTCATTTTGCACTTTTCAGTTTGTTTCTGAACGGCCGTTCGTCAACCAGCCATGTTGCAGAATCGAAGAACATAATGTATTATTTATTATTGGCCTTGGAGTTATTGCTTTGACCCAAGTCCAGTCCAGGAACAGGAGGAGGAGGAGTTCTTGGACCAAAAATTGGTTGCTTTATTAATCGTGATCAAGTTATGTCATATGCCTTTGCTGCGGGAGCTCCAGGAGAATAATCCGGATGATTTTCGGAATTATCTCCTGATGACGGACCCCCTGCTTTCACCAACTCTTGGCATTGTTGACCCCCTATATTAAGAAGCAGGACACATGCATGAGGCTTTTATTTTATTTTTTGGTTGAATAATAATGATTTGATTTGGTATATTTTCTATATTTTTTAATGCATAGAATGCACTTTTTGGTTAAGTTCTAGAATCCAATTTTTGTTTTTTTTTAGGGTTACAAACACTTCAAGCTCTCTGACCCTATGCTAGAATGCCATATTACAGCAACAAAAAAAGGAGTTAGGGAATTTGGAGGAGAGCAATAGAATTATCTTTTTGTGAGTTAGGGACACATGTTGAATAGTTTTTTTTTTTAACTAGAGTCTAGTGTCACTTTAATTCATTGGTTTGGCACACTCATTGGACTTAGTTTCCAAACTTTGGTTCCCCATGTTTGAGGGGCACCCTGTTTTATGTTTGAGAGCAGCCTTACCAGAGTCATTGTGCCTCATTTGAATTTGTTTGACCTCCGCAAATGATGAGCCGAATCCCGAGTCTCAGTTTTACATATTCCAAAAATAAAAACCATCAAACCATCAGAGGTTCACCTCCTTCCTCCCGCAGTCCAAAACTAAAAAGAAATACCAAAGCTTTGGGTGGAATTAGACTTTAAAGTAAAAACCTTTATATATATATATATATATATATATATATATATATATATATAAACATTTGTCATTTGTATCCTGACACCACCAACCAACTGATCGCCTACATCAATTTTTAATTAGGAGTTAATGAACTGTTGATTGCTAATTACCGTCATTAATTAGAAAAACGGGAATTGCAGAATTGCAGCATTGGCTGATTTTAGCTGGCGGGCGAGTGATAAGAAAAGTGCCATTTAAGTCAACGAATATAACGCAAACTCTATGCAAAGTTGTATTCGATCCCTAAGTGGGGATTCCAAAAATATGTTTGTGCTGCTTTTTTATTATGTCTTGGAAGTCTTGTGAATTATGGCTTGTAAAAGTGATGCAGAACTTTTCAGGCTGACATTAATTACATTTCATGAAAGTAATTATAAATGAGAACCAGACACCATTGATATTTAATGATATACAGTATATAGGATGATATACAGGACAACAGAGGCATACCTAGAACCTTCAGGGCCCCTGTGCAAGAAACCATGAAGGCCCCCTGGCCCCTGACCGGGGCCCTTTCTACTGATCCCAGGGCCCTTTACACCCATTGTGGAACCATTTATTAAGGTACTGCAGTGGGCCACCCTCCTGCCATCTTCGGATCCCCCCACGGTGGCAGAATGCCACAGCCCAGTCGCAAGTGCAACCTTGGTAGCTCCATCACTGGTGTCCGTAGTTTTTTATTTTTTGTTGTTTTATTTTTTTAATTATTTTTTCACCATTTTGATTTATTTACAATGTTAGTTTTAATTATCTTTAGGACAGATTTCTCAGTCCCTTTCTCTGCAGCCTCAACTGCACAGAATGAATGAACAGGATTAGCTCTGTACAAAGCTTCCCGTTCATTCATAAACTGAAGCATAGTAAGCACAGTTTACTATGCCCCAGCTATGAATGAATTAAAAAAAAAAACAGAGTCAGTGATTGGTATGGGTCACTGAATCTATTCATTAAGATAAGGAAGGGGCCAGTAAATTACATATTTACTGACTCCTTCCCAGCTCTCTATCCTGACTTATCCCCCACAGCAGCCAGGGGGATGTGGGAGGGAGAGACCCAGCAGGGTTGTGCAGGGGTGAGGGGGGCGGGGTTGGAGAGAGCACACATGGGGCCTGGGGCAGCAGGACAGAGGTAGGGAGGCAGCCGGAGCGGCATGTGGAGGAACCGATGCACACCATTTCCCTCCTGCTGCTGCTGAATGTCTGCGGGAGGGAGAGGAGAAGAAGTGGGCATTTAGCAGCTGCAGGAGGGATTGGTTCTTCTATGTGTCGCCACTAGGGATGAGCCGAACACCCCCCGGTTCGGTTCGCACCAGAACCCGCGAACGGACCGAAAGTTCGCACGAACATTAGAACCCCATTGACGTCTATGGGACTCGAACGTTCGAAATCAAAAGTGCTCATTTTAAAGGCTAATTTGCATGGTATTGTCCTAAAAAGGGTTTGGGGACCCAGGTCCTACCCCAGGGGACATGTATCAATGCAAAAAAAACTTTTAAAAACGGCCGTTTTTTCGGGAGCAGTGATTTTAATGATGCTTAAAGTAAAAAAAAAAAGTGAAATATTCCTTTAAATATCGTACCTGGGGGGTGTCTATAGTATGCCTGTAAAGTGACGCGTGTTTCCCATGTTTAGAACAGTCCCTGCACCAAATGTCATTTTTAAAGGAAAAAATCTCATTTAAAACTGCTTGCGGGTTTAATGTCATGTTGGGTCATGGCAATATGGATGAAAATCAGTGAGACAAACGGCATGGGTACCCCCCAGTCCATTACCAGGCCCTTTGGGTCTTGTATGGATATTAAGGGGAACCCCGCACCCAAATTAAAATAAGGAAAGGTGTGGGGCCACCAGGCCCTATATACTCTGAACAGCAGTATACAGGCGGTGCAAACAAGACAGGGACTGTAGGTTTGTTGTTAAGTAGAATCTGTTTGTAATTTTGAAAATTTTTAACGTGTTTAGCTCCAGCCAAAAAATCTTTTCTAAGCTTTTTGGAAAACATAGGGAAGGGTTATCACCCCTGTGACATTTGTTTTGCTGTCTTTCCTCCTCTTCAGAAGATTTCACCTCACTTTTTTGTCCCAATGAAAAATGTTTTTTGAAAATTTGGGTTTTTTTGTGGAACAAGGATTGGAAAGCATCAGTGGAAAGGAGAAATTGTTTTCCCATATTAACTCTTACAGGAGAGAATTTCCCTTCCTAGGGGTAGATTTCATCTCACTTCCTGTTGTCTCCTTCCGTTTGCAAGTAGGAGTCGTTTGTAAGTTAGATGTTTGAAAGTAGGGTCCTGCCCTATATACTCAGCAGAAATTTGGGCCTTAGGTGTTGCTGTGGCCACAACACTGTAAGCCCTCACAGGGCCCTGCTGTGAAATATTAGATCAAGAATTGTAATTACATGCCCCTGTTGAACAGGAGCTGAAAAATTAGGCCTTAGGCACTGGTGCTGGTGCCACAACACTGCAACCCCTCACAGACACTCTAGTTGGAACGCAGGAACGAGCCCTGCTGCAAAGTATTGCATCAAAAATTGTAATTACACGCCCCTGTTAGACAGGGGCAGAAAAATTGGGCCTTAGGCACTGGTGCTGGTGCCACAACACTGCAACCCCTCACAGACACTCTAGTTGGAATGCAGGAACGAGCCCTGCTGCAAAGTATTACATCAAAAATTGTAATTACACGCCCCTGTTAAACAGGGGCTGAAAAATTGTGCCTTAGGCACTGGTGGTGGCGCCCAGAACCAAAAATGTTCTTACAAGCTATCAGCGTGATGATTGAGGAGGAAGAGGATAATTACTCAGGGATAGTCACTCAGCATCAGCATAGGCAGTCTTTGAAGGGATCTGAGATTTCAAAAAAAATTATTTGGTTACATCAGCATCAGGTGCTTGGTAGCTGGTGGTGATCCAAGACTCATTCATTTTTATGAAGGTCAGCCGATCGACCGAGTCGGTGGACAGACGCACCCTGTGATCGGTTACCACGCCTCCAGCAGCACTGAATGTGCGTTCCGAAAGAACGCTGGATGCAGGACAGGCCAGTAGCTCAATTGCATACTGTGCAAGCTCTGGCCAGTGATCCATCCTCAAGACCCAGTAACCCAGAGGATTTTCGGTGGGAAAGGTGTCCAAGTCTGATCTTGCCCCTAGGTATTCCTGCACCATGTAAAACAGACGCTGGCGATGGTTGCTGGAACCGATCATACCTTGGGGCTGCGGACCAAAAAATTGTCTGAACGCATCGGTCAGACGGCCACCTTCTCCACCGCTCCTTCTTTGACTGACCGAAGCCTCAGCAACACGTTGTCCAGAAACAGGAGTTTGTAACCTCCCAGTCTCTGGGAACGTGTTGCACAGACCTTTCTGCAAGGCCTCCCGAAGATGTTTCATCCTCTGCTCCCTCTGCGATGGCAAGATAAGGTCCGCAACCTTACCCTTGTAACGTGGATCAAGGAGGGTTGCCAGCCAGTATTGGTCCTTCTCCTTGATACCACGAATACGAGGATCCTTACGCAGGCTTTGCAGGATCAGGGAGGCCATGCAGCGTAGGTTTGCTGAGGCATTCGGTCCGGAGTCCTCTGGGTCACTAAGAACGACATGGTCCGCAGCCACCTCCTCCCAGCCACGTACAAGTCCATGTGTTTCTTGGGACTGATCCCTTAAAGACTGCTGCTGATGCTGAGTGCCAGGCTCCACCTCCATACTGACACAATCTTCCTCCTCCTCCTCCTCCTCTTCCTCCTCGTCCTCTTCCTGTGTGATCGGCGGGCACGCAGGAACACTGTCTGGATAAAGGGGGCCTTGAGAGCTAAGGAAGTCCTCCTCTTCCTGCCTCTGTTCTGCCTCAAGTGCCCTGTCCATTATTCCACGCAGCGTGTGCTCCAACAGGTGGACAAGGGGGACAGTGTCACTGATGCATGCACTGTCACTGCTCACCATCCTCGTGGCCTCCTCGAATGGTGACAGGACAGTGCATGCATCCCTGATCATGGCCCACTGGCGTGGGGAAAAAAAAACAAGCTCCCCTGACCCTGTCCTGGTGCCATAGTCGCACAGGTACTCATTGATGGCCCTCTGCTGCGTGTGCAGCCGCTGCAGCATGGCCAACGTTGAGTTCCACCTGGTGGGCATGTCACAGATTAGGCGGTTCTTGGGCAGGTTAAACTCCTTTTGGAGGTCCGTCAGCCGAGCACTGGCATTATAAGACCGGCGGAAATGCACACAGACTTTCCTGGCCTGCCTCAGGACATCCTGTAAGCCCGGGTACCTGCCCAAGAACCGCTGCACTACCAAGTTAAGGACGTGAGCCAAACAGGGCACATGGGTCATTTGTCCCTGTCGGAGGGCAGAGAGGAGGTTGGTGCCATTGTCGCAAACCACCATTCCTGCCTTAAGTTGGCGTGGCGTCAACCACCTCTGAACCTGCCCCTGCAGAGCTGACAGAACCTCTGCCCCAGTGTGGCTCCTGTCCCCCAAGCACACCAGCTCAAGCACCGCATGGCATCTTTTGGCCTGCGTACTTGCGTAGCCCCTTGAACGCCTACGGAGCACCGCTGGTTCCGAGGAAGAGGCCATGGAGGAAGAAGAAGAGGAGGGGGTGGAGGAGAGAGGTGTGTCACAATCAGCATTTTGGAGGCGTGGTGGCGGAACAACCTCCAACACTACTGCACCTTGTCCTGCATCCTTCCCAGCTGCCAGCAGAGTCACCCAATGCGCCGTGAAACTTAGGTAACGTCCCTGTCCATGCCTGCTGGACCATGAGTCAGCGGTAATATGCACCTTACCGCTGACCGCCCTGTCCAGCGAGGCATGGACATTGCCTTCCACATGCCGGTAGAGAGCCGGAATCGCCTTCCGTGAGAAAAAGTGGCGTTTGGGTACCTGCCACTGAGGAACCGCACATTCCACAAACTCACGGAAGGGGGCAGAGTCTACCAACTGAAAAGGCAGCAGTTGAAGTGCTAGCAATTTTGCCAAGCTAGCATTCAACCGCTGGGCATGTGGATGGCTGGGAGCAAACTTCTTTCGGCGGTGCAGCAGCTGGGGCAGGGAAATTTGCCTGGTACAATCTGACGTCGGTGTACCAAAAGCAGATTGCCCACAAGTACTTGGCTGTGACACACCTAATTCTACACCTTCATTCCTCTCACTGCAGGTCTCAGAGAGGACTGAAGGTCTAGTGGGGTTGGAAATCTCAGCTGATGAGGAGCAAGGAGAGATCCTCTTTGTTCTTTGGTGTGGGTCTTTTAGATATGCTTGCCAACGAACTGCATGGCAGGTCAACATATGTCTGGTCAAGCATGTGGTACCCAAGCGGGAGATGTTTTGGCCACGCGAGATACGCTTGAGACATATGTTGCAAATAGCAGCGGTGCGATCTGATGCACTCGTCTCAAAAAAGGCCCACACCAAAGAACTTTTTGAATAACGCGCAGAGACTGCAGCGCCCTGCACATGTGGAGCTTTGGGGTGTGACGCAGTCAATGTGCTGCCCTTAGGCTGGCCCCTGGAGGGCATCCTGCCTCGTTGGTGATGTGCCGCCGCCTCCTCCTCCTCCTCCTCCTCCTCCTCCTCCTCCTCCTCCTCTCTCCTATCAGGCACCCACGTTGAGTCAGTGACCTCATCATCCCCTCCCTCCTCATCACTGGAGCAAACCTGGCAGTATGCTGCAGCAGGGGGAGCATGACTGCCAGATTGCTGTCCTTCTTGGGCACCCCCTCTGTCCGTGCTCATGTTACTGCCTTCATCGAGCTCAGTATCGTCATCAGAGCCTTCCAAACGCTGGGCATCCTCCTGGAGCATGTACCCAACACTGTGGTCAAACAGTTCGAGGGAATCCTCATGAGGACATGGTGGAGCTAGGGAAGGAGTCACTGATGACATTGAGCTGAGGGAAGAGGCCGCTGCTTTGCCAGACAAACCACCCTGGGCATGGGTGAGAGAGGATGAGGAGGATGAGGACGGCTTGGTCATCCACTCGACCAAGTCTTCCGCATGTTGCGGCTCAACACGGCCAGCTGCCGAAAAAAAGGCCAAGCGTGTCCCATGGCCACGTGCTGATGAGGATGCACCGTCTCCACGACCAGCACTAGACACAGAGCCTGCTTGCCCTCTCTTATTGGCTTGTGACTGTCTGCCTCTCCTTCTTGGCCTTCCAGACATACTAATGGCCTGTAGCTGCACTAAGCTGGGATAGAACACCTGTAATTTTCTTCAGGTAGCTTTATATACTGTAACCAGACAAGCCTGCCTGTCAGTAGGAAGATAACAGGAACGGATCTAGCTGAACACTGTGAGCAGGACGCACTGTACTAAATGTAAATAGTCTAGCTGCCTGACCGTGGTACTAATAGGATCAAATAGAACACCTGTAATTTTCTTCAGGTAGCTTTATATACTGTAACCAGACAAGCCTGCCTGTCAGTAGGAAGATAACAGGAACGGATCTAGCTGAACACTGTGAGCAGGACGCACTGCACTAAATGTAAATAGTCTAGAAGATAACAGGAACGGATCTAGCTGAACACTGTGAGCAGGACGCACTGCACTAAATGTAAATAGCAGGAACGGATCTAGCTGAACACTGTGAGCAGGACGCACTGCACTAAATGTAAATAACAGGAACGGATCTAGCTGAACACTGTGAGCAGGACGCACTGCACTAAATGTAAATAACAGGAACGGATCTAGCTGAACACTGTGAGCAGGACGCACTGCACTAAATGTAAATAGTCTAGAAGATAACAGGAACGGATCTAGCTGAACACTGTGAGCAGGACGCACTGCACTAAATGTAAATAGCAGGAACGGATCTAGCTGAACACTGTGAGCAGGACGCACTGCACTAAATGTAAATAGTCTAGAAGATAACAGGAACGGATCTAGCTGAACACTGTGAGCAGGATGCACTGCACTAAATGTAAATAGCAGGAACGGATCTAGCTGAACACTGTGAGCAGGACGCACTGCACTAAATGTAAATTGCAGGAACGGATCTAGCTGAACACTGTGAGCAGGACGCACTGCACTAAATGTAAATAGTCTAGAAGATAACAGGAACGGATCTAGCTAAACTGAATACAGTGTATATATATATATGCAACACCTGGGATGCATATATATACACAATACACTGTAAGTGCAGCTAACTGACTGACTGTTCTGCCTAATCTATCTAACTCAAATCAAATGACACTGTCTCTCTCTCTCTCTATCTCTCAGCACACCGGAACACACACTACACAGGGCCGCCGTGCAGGCGGCCTTATATAGTGTGGGGTGTGTACTAAATCCCCTGAGCCATAATTGGCCAAAGCCACCCTGGCTTTGGCCAATTACAGCTCTCTCTACTGACGGCGCTGTGATTGGCCAAGCATGCGGGTCATAGTGCATGCTTGGCCAATCATCAGCCAGCAATGCACTGCGATGCCGCAGTGAATTATGGGCCGTGACGCGCCACACGAATTTGGCGCGAACGGCCCATATCGTTCGCAATTCGACGAACGATCGAACAACCCATGTTCGACTCGAACACGAAGCTCATCCCTAGTCGCCACCCTTCTATCCATGCATAAAAGGGGGGGGCACAGATTTCCTGGAGCATGAGGCCAGGTTGCATGTACAATATTTCAGCTTCATCCCTCAGGGGTAACTTGATATTTGATCATTTAGCTGTATTCATTTTTTTTTTTTATTTTTTATAATTTTGTTTTTATCTAAATTTTTAGAGGAAAACATAAGATACAGTATCACAATGGTATAAGTGAACAGATTATATAATACTAGACACGTGCAGTTCATTTTGTTCCGAATGGAAATTCGGACAAACTTTTTGTTTTCGGAAATTCGGATATATCAGAATTTTCGAATTACACAAGTACCGAATGTAAACTAATGCAAAATAATAATTAAATAAAAATGGACAAAATTGATTTGAATCGTTTTCAAATCACTTTTGAATTGTTTTCGAATTTGAAAACGTTTCATATTCTAAATCGAAAAGTTTTCAAATTCAAATAGTTTTCAATTTGTTTTCCAACTTCCAAGGAGAATAAAATAGAAAAGAAAAGAAACTAAAAGAATAGAAAAAAAAATAATAGAATACAATAGAGTAAAAAAAGATATATTATAAAATAACCATCTTCTGAAATTCTAATTTCAAATAGAATAAATTTGAATTTGAATAGAAAAGAATAGAATAGAAAACAAAAAAAAATATAATAGACTATAATAGAATAGAAAAGGGTGGAATAAAAAAAAAATAGACTAGAATAGAATAGAAATATAGATAGAAATTATATATAAGCATTTCCCAAAGTTCAAATATAATCAATTTGAATTTGAATAGATTAGACAAGAATAGAAAACAAAAGAATAGTATAGAAAAAAAAAAACATGCCTCCAAGCTGATATGATCAACATATCAGCTGGAGTGACGTTTGTTACTGCGCATGCGCAGACCCACCAGGGGCATTTTTCGACAGGAGGCATTTCTCGATAGAACACCGGCTCCTTTATTATACACTGATTTGACAGAGGGATGGGTCTGGGAAGCAGTCCCGCCCATACCCGACATCACACTTTGGATTTGACAGCTGAAGTCTCTCATCTGGGCTGCACAGTGCACATCCAGCTGGCTTGCTAGCCAATCCCTGGCTGTGCTGGATGTGCACACTGCTGCAGGTCCTATTGAGCCAGAACTTAACATGTAATCAATAGCATTATGCGGGACAAAGCCCCTGTATGGCCAGACTGCGGGACAGAGATGTGAATGCGGGAAAGTCCTGCCCAATCCGGGACTGTTAGGAGGTATGGAGTGCCACTGTTACGGTGTCTGCATAGGAAAGTCCCGCGCTCGCTCCCGACATCCTCTTCACCGCTCAGCCTGACCGTTGGTTGGCTAGAGTGGATGGATTGAAAGCAGCGCTGCCATTGGCTCGAGCTGCTGTCAATTACATCCAATGACTCAGCGCGCCAGGGGCGGGGCCAAGTGATACAGTGAGCGGCTATGGCCGCCGGCTGTATCACGGGAGCGCGCCCGCAAGCACTCCACACCATGCGAGGGAGCTTGCATGAAAGTGTTGAGTCCTTGGGGGGAGGCGCCGAGACAGCTGCCGAGAGACCCCAAAAGACCAGGTTCGGGGCCACTCTGTGCAAAACGAGCTACACAGTGGAGGTGAGTATAACATGTTTGTTATTTAAAAAAAAAAAAAATAGCTTTAGTGATCCTTTAAATGTCATGTTATGCTGCCTCTTCCTCCCTTCTCTTATAAATGCAAATGAGCTTTTGGGGGTGCAGAAAAGTATATGTTGCATTGTGTTTTTTTTTAATTATAGTTTGTCCCAAAGTTTCTGCCTCTTAAAGTGGAACTAAAGTTCTGTCATTACACGCTGCGAGCAGGCAGGCTTTTTATTGCAGAAGAGACATGCAATTTCTCTTCTACAATAAAATACACCTACCTGCTTGCTCACAGCAATCCATGGAATGTAAGCTGAGCTGCGCATGCACAGTTCAGCTTACAGCAGCCGGCCTAATTGTGTGTGCGAGGACGACTAGCAGTTGCGCATGAAGAAATGCAAAAATGATTGCGCTGAGTCTGTGAGACTCTTACTTGTGGCACAGCAATCGAAACACATTTTATGGTTAACTTAATGCTTTTGTTTTATTTGACCATGCCCTGTTAAGCCCTCCTACTGTTAATTTGGCCACACCCAATGTTTGCCGCTACACGTGCCACATTACTACTGTCCTTGTATACTAAAAAAAAAATAAAAAAATAAATTGCTGTGTGCTGGCAAAATGTTTGGGTTTGACTTGAAGAAAAGGTGGCAACCCTAGTTGTGGGGTAGCGTAGGACTTCTTTGATTTTGACTTGGCAGGGGTCCAGATGCGAGAAGGTATGGGAAAAGGTCGAGGCGTAGAAGGAAGAGGTGGATGATCATCCTCAGGGAGAGGGGGGAGGCCCAGACTTTTGAAGAAGGCATCTCCTTTGTGTAGGTCTCGGAGGACATGTTGGGTGCCATCTTTAGTTGCGACCAGACGAAACAGGAAGCCCCAGTAGTAGGAGACATGATGATTCTGCAAATGGATTGTAATTGGCCTCAGATTGCGCCTTTTTGCAAGGGTTATGGGTAATAATTCGCTGAAGATTTGGATTCTGTCACCCTTGTGCTCATTTTGCGACTTGTTGTGAGTTGCCAAGGTCAGGGCCTCCTTACTGTCATTGTAATGGAAGCGAAACAATAATGTTGTGGGGTCTTGCTCCCACCAGTGGTTTAGGGGCTAAAGAGCGGTGAGCCTGATCAAGGCACCAGTCTATGTCCACTATGTCAGGGGCTAAAGCATTAAATAGGCCTAGGAAACTTACGGTTTCCGGGACTCCCCAAATGTGCAGATTTTGGCGCCATTCTCTGTTCTCTAAATCTTCTTGTTAAGACTGAAGTTAGAAAACGGCATGATTAAGGGTAGAATTTTCGTCCTCTAACACATGGACATACTAAACCAGGTCATCTAAGGTGTCAATACGCTCTCCAAGCTGGTCAATTTCACCTTTCAGTTACTGAGAGATTTTCCCCACTGCCTGGGAAATAGTGTGGGTTAGCTGGTGTAGCAAACCCCTGAACTCCTGGCTTCTCATTCAGGAGTTCAGGGATTAACACGGATGATGGGGCGGGGGGCGCTGGCTGACTTAGCAGGGGGAGGTGGATCATCCTCCAGGAAGGTGCCAAGCAGCTCCTCTGGATCTCCCTGTTTACTCGAGGCCGGGATGCGGGCCTAGTGAGGTACCACTCCATGGTGGAAGGAGGCCGCGGCTCATTTGATGGCGGGGCGGTGGATTTTTCCCACCCAATTTTGCCTATGAGGTGTGCGAGGTGTTGAGGGGATAAAATAGCGTACCCCCGATGCGGTCGTTGCCATGTGGAGCGGAGCGGGGGCCTCGGAGAGTGAGTCGGGACCGGAGCTCGTCTAGAAGACGTCCGCCATTTTCAAAAGCAGTGCATGCGCCCCCCGTTTAGCTGTATTCTTTCTGTTATAGTAAGAGTGTCAGGCTGAATGCTGGACTGTATAATAAACCAGCTCTATCACTGAGGAATAGGTGTGTGTGCTGCTTTTCAATGTATTCTCTCCCTGCCGGCCTGTGCGTCGCTGACCCCACCCGTTCAAGTGGACTGAGCGGTATAGAAGCGCTTATACGGAGGAGGAGGAAGCAAGGAGGACTCATCGCTGCCTAGGCCACTTACAACCCATCACAGGATACCCTAAAGAGAAGTGGCACTGCCATACCTTACAACAGTGAAGAACCACAGGTAGCAGCAGCTACAAATAGGAGGAGCATAATTTATATTGGAAAGTTGGAACAGCTATTGCTGGAAAGATCGTATATGTGTTATATAAGAGATAATTCATCTTCACACTTTGTATTGGAAGTTACTCAGGCGTACCATTCCCATATAAAAATAGCCTAAAGAATGAACATCTTTTTCTATATTGCAATGTATTGCAATACATCTGTTGTGGCCATATTTTGATCTTGATGAAAACAGCTATACGGTATAGGTTGTTTTCATCTAAATCAAAATATGGCCACAACAGATGTATTGCAATATAAAAAGATGTGCATTCTCTAGGCTATTTATATGGGCATGATACGCCTGAGTAACTTCCAATACAAAGTGAAGATAAATTCTCTCTTATATTTTCAGTGGAAAGATATATGTGTTATATAAGAGATAATACATCTTCATTTTGTATTGGAAGTTACTCAGGTGTACCATGCCCATATACAGTGCCTTGCAAAAGTATTTACCCCCTTGGCATTTTTCGTGTTTTGTTGCCTCACAACCTGGAATTAGCATGGATTGTTTGAGGACTGGCATCATTTCATTTACAGAACATGCCCACAACTTTGAAGATGTTTTTTTTTTTTTTATTGTGAAGCAAACAACAAATAGGACAAAATAACAGAAAAAGTCAATCTGCATAACTATTCACCCCCCTAAAGTCAATACTTTGTAGAGCCATCGTTTGCATCGTATCACAGCTCCAAGTTGCTTTGGATAAGTCTCTATGAGCTTGCCATATCTTACCACTGGAATTTTTGCCCATTCCACCTTGCAAAACTGCTCCAGCTCCTTCAAGTTGGATGGTTTGCGCTTGTGAACAGCAATCTTTAAGTCTGACCACAGATTTTCTATTGGATTGAGGTCTGGGCTTTGACTAGGCCACTCCAACACATTTACATGTTTCTCCTTAAACCACTCAAGTGTTGCTTTAGCAGTGTGTTTGGGGTCATTGTCCTGCTGGAAGGTGAACCCCCGTCCTAGCCTCAAATCACACACAGAGTGGTACAGGTTTTGCTCAAGAATATCCCTGTATTTAGCACCATCTTTCCCTCAACTCTGACCAGTTTCCCAGTCCCGACTGCTGAAAAACATCCCCACAGCATGATGCTGCCACCACCATGTTTCACAGTGGGGATGGTGTTCTTTGGGTGATGTGATGTGTTGGGTTTGCGCAAGACACAGCGTTCTCTTTGATGGCCAAAAAGTTCAGTTTTAGTCTCATCAGACCAGAGCACCTTCCTTAATGCATTTTGGGAGTTTCCCACATGCCTTTTCGCAAACTCAAAACGTGACATTTTATTTTTGGCTGAAAGTAATGACTTTCTTCTGGCCACTCTGCCATAAAGCCCAACTTTATGGAGTGTATGGCTTATTGTCATCCTATGTACAGATACTCCAGCCTCTGCTGTGGAACTCTGCAGCTCCTCCAGGGTTACCTTAGGTCTCTGTGCTGCCTCTCTGATTAATGCCCTCCTTGCCCGGTCGGTGAGTTTTGGTGTGCGGCCGTCTCTTGACAGGTTTGCTGTTGTGCCATGTTCTTTCCATTTGGTTATGATAGAATTGATGGTGTTCCTAGAGATCATCAAAGATTTGGATATTTTTTTATGACCTAACCCTGACTTATACTTCTCAACAACATTGTCCCTTACTTGTTTGGAGAGTTCCTTGGTCTTCATGTCAGTGTTTGGTTAGTGGTGCCTCTTTCTTAGGTGTTGCAGCCTCTGGGGCCTTTCAGAAAGGTGTGTATATGTAATGACAGATCATGTGACACTTAGATTGCTAGGGATGAGCCCGATGTTCGAGTCGAACGTAAGTTCGACTTGAACATTGGGTGTTCGCCTGTTGGCTGAACAGCGAACATTATGCGGTGTTCGTGGCAAATTCGAAAGCCGCGGAACACCGTTAAAGTCTACGGGACACTAACAAGAAAAACCAAAAGTGCTCATTTTAAAAGCTTATATGCAAGTTATTGTCATAAAAAGTGTTTGGGGACCCGGGTCAATGCAAAAAAAAGTTTTTAAAACTGGCCTTTTTTCGGGAGCAGTGATTTTATTAATGCTTGCCTGGGGGGTTTCTATAGTATGCCTGTAAAGGGGAGCATGTTTCCCGTGTTTAGAACAGTCTAACAGCAAAATGACATTTCTAAAGAAAAAAATCTAATTTAAAACTACTCGCGGCTGTAATGAATTGTCGGACCTCAGCAATATAGAAAAAATCATTGAAAGAAACTGCATGGGCACCTGCCCCAGGGGACATGTATCAATGTAAAACAAAAGTTTTAAAAACTGATGTTTTTTCAGGAGCAGTGATTTTAATAATGCTTAACCACCTCAATACACCCCCTTCCTGCCCAGGCCATTTTTCAACTTTCAGCGCTGCCACACTTTGAATGATAATTGCACAGTCATGCTACACTGTAACCATGTGAAATTGTTATCATTTTCTTTACACAAATAGAGCTTTTTTTTGGTGGTATTTAATCACTCCTGGATTTTTTTTAATTTTTTTCCTAAAAAACAAAACAAAAAAAAACAAACATTTTGAAAACAAAAAAGTATTTCTTAGTTTCTGTCAGTAAATTTTGTAAATAAGTAATTTTTCTCCTTCACTGATGGGCACTGATAGGCTGCACTGATGGGCACTGATGAGGTGGCACTTATGGGCACTGATGAGGTGGCACTGATGAGGAGGCCTGAATATGCCGCACTTATGGGCACTGATAGGTGGCACTGATATGTGGCACTGATGAGCACTGATAGGAGGCACTGATGGGTGGCACTAGTGGTCACTGGGCACATATAGGCGGCACTGGTGGGCACAGATAGGCAGCACTGGTGGGCATATTAAGGCGGCACTGATGGGTGGCACTGATGGGTATTGATGGGTGGCATTGATGGGCAGCAGTGATGAGCATTGATGGGCAGTAGTGATGGGCATTGATGGGCAGCACTAATATCCAGCACTGACTGGCATCACTAATGGCCACTGATTGCTGGCACTTATGGGCATTGATTGCTGGCACTTGCGGACACAGATTGGTGGCAATTGTGGGCACTGGTTGGCACTGATTGCTGGCAATGGTGGGCAATCATTGATGATCAGTGCCCTGATTACATACTTAGCTGTCCACTGTGAGGAGATAATATAATAATAGTGTAGCGCTACTAGAAGGTGAAAATAAATCACAGAAATGAAAACTGGATAACACATCTAATAAAACCAAAAAGCAATATAAATTGGCTAAGCTGAATATAACCCAGTGAGGGTGTGAGAGAAAATGTTCACCAAAAAATATCAAATGATATGTCCCTCATGTGGAGGTAATCCCAATCGTGAAACAATCAGTGTAAGGCTTGTCTGTAGTCAACAACAGCGAAACTCAAGATATAAATGGGTACTCTTACCATCTGTGATGGACCCCAAATGTCATACGACAGAGGGGTCAGACAGGCTTGAGATCTTATGTTGTGTATATCAGATGTTATTGTATTCATCAGATGTCGCTTAGGTACTGGACACAGATGGAAGGAACCAGTTCAAGGTGGTATCCTCAGCTCCTGGACCGTGAAGGCTCCAAGTACTCCTCTGTTAGATAGCCGTCTTCAAAGATGTTCTGTGAGGGCTCCGGGGAGTAATCATGTAAAAGCAGAAGGAAGGAGAAGGACTCCAATGGTGCAGGTCAAAAACCAATAGGGTTTATTAATAATAAAAGGTCAGATGGTAAACATCAATCAATAAAAGTGATCACAGGAATGGGCATAAAATAAAGTAAATGCAATGTGGGATGCAAGAAATGCTAGCCCGACCGGTTTCGACACTAAGGGTTCTTCAACTGGGGCAAAACAGGAGGAGATGCCTCTGTCAGTGTGAGGCGAGGAGAGACGATTACCGGCATCTCCGTGTTTACATGTGAACGGCTGTGATTGGACACAGCCAATCACGCGTTTAAAGAGCCACGGCAGCTCGGGGTAGATCGGGGCAGATCAGGGTCGCGGCGTGTCCTAGCAACATGGCGCGGCCGCGATCGCCGCTCTGCACGCCCCCGGAGGCGCACAAGATCAGTCGTTCTGGGAGGCTGTCATATGACATACACCCAGAACGAGAGCCGCGCCGCCCAGCCATCATTTGATGGCTGGGCGGGCGGCAAGTGGTTAAAGTGAAACACTAAAATGAAAACAATCCTTCAAATATCGTGCCTGGGGGAGGCCCCCTTAGTATGCCTGTAAAGTGGTGCATTTTTCCTGTGTTTAGAAAAGTACCACAGCAAAATTACATTTCTAAAGGAAAAAAAGTCATTTAAAACTGCTCACGATAAAAAAACATTGAAAAAAATGGCATGGGTTACCTCCCCCAGTCCATTTCCAGGCCCTTTGGGTCAGGTATAAATATTAAGGGGACTCCCGCATCAAGATAAAAAAAATGCGTGGGGGTCCCCCAAAAATCCTTCAGATCTGGTATGGGTTTTAAGTGGAATCCTGCGCCCCCCCAAAAAATGGCGTAGGGGTCCCCCCAAAATCCACACCAGACCCTTATCCGAGCACGCAACCTGGCAGGCCGCATAAAAAAGGGGGGGGGGATGAGAGAGGTACCAGGCCACATGCCCTCAACATGGGGAGGATGCTTTGGGGTTTCCCCCAAAACACCTTGTCCCCATGTTGATGGGGAGAAGGGCCTCATCCCCACAACCCTTGCTCAGTGGTTGTGGGGATCTGCGAGTGGGGGGCTTATCAGAATCTGGAAGCCCCCTTTAACAAGAGGACCCCCAGATCCTGCCCCCCCCTATGTGAATGGGTATTGGGTACATTGTATCCCTACACATTCATCAAAAAAGTGTCAACATGTTAAAAATTACAGTAGACAATTTGGGACGAGTCCTTTATTAAAAAGAAAAAACTGTCCCGCGATGTCCATTCATCCTTGATCACAGCGTCCGACAGGCACCTGCTCCTTAACAACGAGTGGCGGCTGGTGTTTTTTTGCTGGGGGGGGCGGCAAACATCCACCCCCCCACAGCATCTCAACCCCCCCCCGCACTTACCCCATCTAGGCGGCGGGCACATCAGGCATTGGCGGGGATCGAGGCATCGATGGACATCAAGTTGCGGCGGGCATCGGGCAGTGGCTCCTGTGACTTCTCCTTCTCGCTTCCGCAATGCGTCTCCTCCCCTCCTCCTAGGCGTCCAATAGGATCGCCTGTCCTTTCATCCAATCAGGTGACAGGTATCAGACCCTCTTCCTGATTGGCTGGGAGGAGGATCAGTGTTGCAACAGTGAATATTTGCTGTTGTAACACCTGGGTGGGCTCATGGCACAAAGCTCTGCGCCACGAGCCCACCCTATTTTGAAGCCTATTAGAGCCTATGGCTCTAATCAGGTGCTTCAAAAAACACCCCCGCCACTGTAATTCATCCAAGGCTGCCACCCCCGGCATCCTGAAAGGGGCTGGACGCATGAATAGGGGGTGGCGGCCTTGGATAGAGGGGGCAGCGCCCGGGTGCCCCTAAAGGACTGGCTGCTACTGTTAACAACCAGTACACATTCCACACATTCCTCATGCCCGGACCACCGCTTAATTTCCGCATGCATTTAATTATTTATTCCCTTTTTTTTCCCTTCTGTGAATGGATTTTAACACCTTTTCATGCAGCATTTACCAAGCGTTTTCAGCTTTTCTGCAAAATGGTCTAGTGAATTGACAGTTTCAGGAACACATGCAATACATACAATATTTAGGCAAAATGTGTCCTGGCACCTAAATATCTCATGTGAGTTCATCCTGCGACTGGAGCCTGCTGCTGTTTTTTCTACCAAAAATGCAGCAGCAGCAGCTACAAATTTTCCACGTGCAGACAAAGCAGAAATGACAGGGTCCAACCTGGCAGTAAAATTTCCCACGTGTTTTTGTTTGTCTCCATATTTTGGGTCAATACCCCAGAAGCATGGCATGTCCCCCCCTTAGCCCTTATCAACAGGTAAAGGGGCCTCTTGTAGTTAGGCAAAGCCAAAAAAGGGGCTTGTGGGATCTTTTATTTTAATATGTTCACTGCTTGCTTTTCTGTTATGTACACTGACCCACCTGACCGACACACTCTCCTACCTGACCACCACACTCTCCTACCTGACCACCACACTCACCTACCTGACCACCACACTCACCTACACTCACCTACCTGACCACCACACTCTCCTACCTGACCACCACACTCACCTACCTGACCACCACACTCACCTACACTCACCTACCTGACCACCACACTCTCCTACCTGACCACCACACTCACCTACACTCACCTACCTGACCACCACACTCACCTACCTGACCACCACACTCTCCTACCTGACCACCACACTCACCTACCTGACCACCACACTCTCCTACCTGACCACCACACTCTCCTACCTGACCACCACACTCACCTACACTCACCTACCTGACCACCACACTCACCTACCTGACCACCACACTCACCTACACTCACCTACCTGACCACCACACTCACCTACCTGACCACCACACTCACCTACCTGACCACCACACTCACCTACCTGACCACCACACTCTCCTACCTGACCACCACACTCTCCTACCTGACCACCACACTCTCCTACCTGACCACCACACTCACCTACCTGACCACCACACTCACCTACACTCACCTACCTGACCACCACACTCTCCTACCTGACCACCACACTCACCTACACTCACCTACCTGACCACCACACTCACCTACCTGACCACCACACTCTCCTACCTGACCACCACACTCACCTACCTGACCACCACACTCTCCTACCTGACCACCACACTCTCCTACCTGACCACCACACTCACCTACACTCACCTACCTGACCACCACACTCACCTACCTGACCACCACACTCACCTACACTCACCTACCTGACCACCACACTCACCTACCTGACCACCACACTCTCCTACCTGACCACCACACTCACCTACCTGACCACCACACTCTCCTACCTGACCACCACACTCTCCTACCTGACCACCACACTCACCTACCTGACCACCACACTCACTTACACTCACCTACCTGACCACCACACTCACCTACCTGACCACCACACTCTCCTACCTGACCACCACACTCACTTACACTCACCTACCTGACCACCACACTCACCTACCTGACCACCACACTCTCCTACCTGACCACCACACTCACCTACCTGACCACCACACTCTCCTACCTGACCACCACACTCTCCTACCTGACCACCACACTCTCCTACCTGACCACCACACTCACCTACCTGACCACCACACTGACCATAGCTCCCAACTGTCCCTGATTTCGAGGGACTGTCCCTGATTTGAAACAATGTCCCTCTGTCCCTCATTCCTCCTTATTTGTGCCTCATTTTCGTCCGATTTATATATTTGTATATCCGGTTCCCGACCGGCTCCTGTACATATACGTCAGCAGAATGGCATGGCTGCGCAAAGTAATGTACCTGTACGTTACTTTGAATTTGCCGCCGCGCGCCTTCCGTGAGCTCCGTGAGTCGGGTCGCGGGTCCTGCGGACTCGATCGCCGCGGGGATACCTGCGATTGCCTCACGGAGATGTAAACAGCATCTCTCCGTTCTGCCTAGTGACAAGTGTCACTGATCTCTGCTCCCTGTGATCGGGAGCAGTGATCAGCGTAGTGACAAACACAGCCCAACCCCCCTACAGTTAGAAACACGCCCCTAGTACTGATTTAACCCCTCCTCGCCCCCTAGTGGTTAACCCCTTCACTGCCAGTGTCATTTATACAGGAATCAATGCATTTTTTTAGCACTGATTGCTGTATAAATGACAATGGTCCCAAAAATGTCCGACATGTACGCCATAACGTCGCAGTCACAATAAAAATTGCTAATCGCCGCCATTACTAGTAAAAAAAAAATATTAATAAAAATGTATTAAAACTATCTCCTATTTTGTAAATGCTATAACTTTTGCGCAAACAGCCGCTCCCCAGCACCGGACACACAGAGTACTCCTTTGGGGTCCCGCCACCCAGCCGCTCCTCGGTATCCCCCGCTGGTCCACCAACAGCCGCTGTACCTCTGCACCAACTGCTCCGCCATCTGCACCATGCACCGCCCCTTCCCTCCCTGTCCGCCATTCTCGCACAACAGGCCGTACCAGACCAGAGGATTCCCGAGGCAGGGGGTTGGGGGCAATAGGCTGCTGTGGAGGAATGCACCTCATCAGAGGGGGAGGCAAATGGCTGCAGCGCAGCACACCTGGACCTGCGTAGAGCGGCCGGGTGAGTGGCACTGCCCCTAGTACTGATTTAACCCCTCCTCGCCCCCTAGTGGTTAACCCCTTCACTGCCAGTGTCATTTATACAGGAATCAATGCATTTTTATAGCACTGATTGCTGTATAAATGACAATGGTCCCAAAAATGTCCGACATGTACGCCATAACGTCGCAGTCACAATAAAAATTGCTAATCGCCGCCATTACTAGTAAAAAAAAAATATTAATAAAAATGTATTAAAACTATCCCCTATTTTGTAAATGCTATAACTTTTGCGCAAACAAATCAATAAACACTTATTGCGATTTTTTTTACCAAAAATATGTAGAAGAATACAGATTGGCCTAAACTGAGGAAAAAAAATGTTTTTTTTATATATTTTTGGGGGATATATATTATAGCAAAATGTAAAAAATAATGTGTTTTGTTTCAAAATTGTCGCTCTTATTTTGTTTATGGCGCAAAAAATAAAAATTGCAGAGATGATCAAATACCACCAAAAGAAAGCTCTATTTGTGGAAAAAAAAGGACGTTAATTTTGTTTCGGAGACACGTCGCACGACCGCGCAATTGTCAGTTAAAGCGACGCAGTGCCAAATCGCAAAAAGTGCTCTGGTCACGAAGGGGGTAAATCCTTCCGGGGCTGAAACGGATATAAAATGCACTACTTATCTATCAAAAAGTGTTTTCCAGCGCTAAACCTTTCACCCAATTTCTAAATTGCTGCATTTGTAAATTCCAAAGCCAACATAAAAGAATAGTAGTGGTAAAAAAGCACTTGTGGGTTTAACCAATCATCTTTTGTGTACTATTCTCCTTTAAAGGGGGGGGGTGGCAGGGGGTGTGTCCTATGCCTACATACTTTTGCTAATAGGCGTCCCTCATTCCCATCTCAGAAAGTTGGGAGGTATGCACTGACCCATCTGACCACCACACTCACCTACCTAATTCATACTCTGGCTGGAAAGTCCTGTACAACTCCAGCCCTCAGTACAGTCCTGCACTGCTCACAGGACACCACCCTCCCCAGTACAATGTACATCAGTGGATCCTTCTCACCTCTCCATGCCCTCCAGACTCCATGGTCAGGTTCTCCCCAGCACCGGACACACAGAGTACTCCTTTGGGGTCCCGCCACCCAGCCGCTCCTCGGTATCCCCCGCTGGTCCACCAACAGCCGCTGTACCTCTGCACCAACTGCTCCGCCATCTGCACCATGCACCGCCCCTCCCCTCCCTGTCCGCCATTCTCGCACAACAGGCCGTACCAGACCAGAGGATTCCCGAGGCAGGGGGTTGGGGGCAATAGGCTGCTGTGGAGGAATGCACCTCATCAGAGGGGGAGGCAAATGGCTGCAGCGCAGCACACCTGGACCTGCGTAGAGAGGCCGGGTGAGTGGCACTGGCCCAAGGAGCAGCCCAGATGCCTTGGGCCCCACAAATACATGCAGCCCCGGCCCAGTCTTCCCCTGCCGGCGTTGCCTCCGACTGAAGTGCGCTCTGGGCCATTGCTTACCTCGCCTATTGGTGGCGCTGGCCCTGATGTCCTTTTTGTGAAGGGAGCGACATGTGTGGGAATTCATGGCCTGCAATATTCTACCAGGCTCTGCCAATGTAGGTAAGGGGACTTTTGCATTAGCAGTGAGGTGTTGTGTTCCCTGTGGAATAAGGATATGCCACCAGCAGTGCCAGAACAAGGTCATCCAACGCTCCCCCTTAGGGGATCCTACGCCCAGCAGTCTCTTACTTTTCAAAATCTCTGTGCAGCTCAGTGTTAACACTGGGCACATGCTTGTGTTGATAGCTCTCTCCTCCACTCCCGGCTCTCTCCTGGATACTTGTCTACTCGGCAGTGTGGGCTGTGTCTGTGAACATCGTTGCCTGCTTGTTAATACAAGAGTGCTGCACTATCAGGAAGGATGAAGGGGAGTGAGAACACAGCCCGCACCACATCCCTGCTCCCTCCTCCCCTCCTTGCTGCTCCCAGCGTTAGGCTGACAGCAGTGGTGATGCTGTTGTCACTACTTCTCTCAGCCTTGTAACAGAAGGAAACTGCCCCCATTCCTACAATAAAACCATTGCGCCCTGGGCAGCCGTCCCTCTCGCCCACCCCTTGTCGTGGCCATTCCTTGTCCCAGCCCTGTTTACCAGCACTCCAGGAATCTCCATGAAAGGGTCCAATGCTATATTGAACAATCACAGGCGTTGGAAAAAAACAGTGGCTGCTGATCTGTGTATTCTGACAGTGGAGGAATTCCCCCCTTGTCAGAATACAATAGAGTAGTGGAGAGGATTCCCCCATCCACCTCAAATGTAAAAATGAGGGAATCCATTTGTTTTTATTTTTTTGGTTCAGCCCTCTGGGGAAACAAAAAAACGGAGGCAAGTATGGTAAGCTTTAGGCATAGTTCAAAGAACCCCTAAAAACCTTTGGAGGGACCTAATGCCCTGTACACACGGGCGGACTTTTTGGCAATAAAGGTCCGTCAGTCTTTCCGACAGACTTTCAATGGACTTCCAACGGACTTTCGAACAAATGGACTTGCCTACACACGATCACACCAAAATCTGATGGATTCGTACGTGATGACGTACGACCGGACTAAAATAAGGAAGTTGATAGCCAGTAGCCAATAGCTGCCTTAGCGTGGGTTTTCGTCCGTTGGACTAGCATACAGAAGAGCAAATTTCTCGATAGGAACTGGGTCCGGCAGAGTTCCGACATAAAGATTTGAAACATGTTCGTCAGATTTTGGACAGAAACAGTCCGCTGAAGCCCACACACGGTCGAATTGTCCGCCGGATTCGGTCCGTTGGACCAGTCTGGTCAAAAAGTCAGTTTGTGTGTACAGGGCATAAGAGTTCAGGCCCGTACACACGATCTGACTTTTTGACAACAAACATGCAAATTAGCTGTTTTGGAGCAACATCCGACCGCGTGTACGCTCCATCGGACAAACTTTGTCTGTTTCCATCGGACTTTTGTTGGCTGTGCGAACGCACAAACTTTCCGGCAACAAAAGTCAGATGGAGCAAAGTCTGATCGTGTGTACACAAAAGCATCGGACTTTTGTACAAACTACAGTATGCGGCCACGAGAATGTTTCCAGCGCAAACCCATCGTGCAGGTTCTTGGCGACAGGGTACTGTACATCTCGTGCTGGCTGCAATAGGAAAAACACATTTTCCTATTGCGGCCGGCGCGAGAGGGAATTCCCCTCTGGGGGCATACCGGGCCCTTAGGTCTGGTATGGATTTTAAGGGTAACCCCCCTACGCCGGAAAAACAGTGTGGGGGTCCCCCCCAAATCCATACCAGACCCCTATCCGAGCACGCAGCCCAGCCGGTCAGGAAATTGGGTGGGGACGAGCGAGCATCCCCCCTCCTGAGCCGTACCAGCCCCCCCCACCCCAAAGCACCTTGTCCCCATGTTGATGAGTACAAGGGCCTCTTCCCGACAACCCTGGCCGTTGGTTGTCGGGGGGCTTATCGGAATCCGGGAGCCCCCTTTAATAAGGGGGCCCCCAGATCCCTGCCCCCCACCCTATGTGAGTGAGTATGGGGTACATCGTACCCCTACCCATTCACCTAGGGAAAAAAGTGTCAATTAAAAAAAACACACTACACAGGTTTTAAAAGTAATTTATTAGGCAGCTCCAGGAGTCTTCTTCCGACTTTGGGGGTCTTCTTCCGACTTCGGGGTTCTTCTGCCGACTTCGGGGGTCTCTCAGGCCTCTTCTCCCTCTCTCCGGTGTCATCTCCGCACTCTCTGGTTCCTCTCTGGTGCCTTCATTCTTCTGCCGGGCTCCTCCGCTATCTTCTGCTCTTTTGCCGCTCTTTTGCTAGGGGAGGAGCCCAGTCTTCAGAGATGTCTTCTCCCCTCTTCTCTTCCAGAGATGTTGACACAACGCTCACTCCGGCTGTAATGCTGTCTGGGCGCTCCGCTATGACTTATATAGGCGGTGACCCCGCCCCCCATGACATCACAGTCCTGGGGCATGCTGGGACTGTGAGGTCACAAGAGGGCGTGGTCATATCATCCTATGGTCACACCCCCTTATGACCTCACAGTCCCAGCATGCACTGGGGGGCGGGGTCACCGCCTATATAAGTCATAGCGGAGCGCTCAGAGAGCATTCCAGCTGGAGAGAGCGTCGGGTCAACATCAGAAGAAGAGAAGAGAAGACGACGACGCAGAAGTCCGGGCCACTGCTAGCAAAAGAGTGGCAGAAGATAGCGGAGGAGTCGGCAGAAGATCCGGACACCGGGAGAAGACGCTGGAGGGACCCCCGAAGTCGGAAGAAGACCCCCAGAGCTGCCTAATAAATTACTTTTAAAACCTGTGTAGTGTGTTTTTTTATTGACACTTTTTTTCCCTAGGTGAATGGGTAGGGGTACGATGTACCCCATACTCATTCACATAGGGTGGAGGGCCAGGATCTGGGGGCCCCCTTATTAAAGGAGGCTCCCGGATTCCGATAAGCCCCCGCCCGCAGACCCCGACAACCAGCGGCCAGGGTTGTCGGGAAGATGCCCTTGTCCTCATCAACATGGGGACAAGGTGCTTTGGGGTGGGGGGGCCGCAGGGCATGCGGCCTGGTACGGTTCAGGAGGGGGGTGCTCGCTCGTCCCCACCCCCTTTCCTGACCGGCCGGGCTGCATGCTCGGATAAGAGTCTGGTGTGGATTTTGGGAGGACCCCCACGCCGGCGTAGGGGTTCCCCTTAAAATCCATACCAGATCTAAGGGCCTGGTATGCCCCTGGAGGGGAACCCATGCCGTTTTTTTATTTAAAATTTGGCAGGGAGTTCCCCCTCAAGATTCATACCAAACAGAGTGCCTGGTATTGGCGGGGATCCGAGTCGGATCCCCGCACCAGTGTGAACCCGGCTCGCAAGGTGTCAATCTCACCAATAAAAGCGGCAAGATTGATAAAATATGAGACAACAATACAGAAGTTGACCAAAGGGTGGTGGTAAAGAGCTCAAAAACCATGTAATTTGGTGAAAGTTGGCTGGAAAAGTCCTGCCGTCTGTATGCAATACAAACTTATGGCCAACGCCCTTTGTACAAAAATCCAAGGGAAAGTTTGTGCAAAGTCTTATCGTGTGTATGGGGCTTTCCACACAACCCTGGCTGAGAATTGCTGCTCTAAAGTGGTTTACATTTATTTTAATTTTTTTATTAAAAATAAAAAGTAAACTCTATTGTTCAACAGACCAACTTTCATAAAACAGTAGCCAAGATATGAGACACATTTGACATGCAAACAATGAGTGTAATATAGGGTTAGATAGAGAATAGGGCTGGCGGCAGATGATAAGCATAATACAGGATCAGGCAGAGGTTGGGGCAGGCAGCAGACAAAAAGCATAATCCGGGGTCAGGACAGACAGCAGACAATAAGCGGAATCCAAGGTAAGGAACATATAATGACAGGCAGCAAACAATGAGTGTAATCTAGAGTTATATAGAGGGTAGGGCTGGCAGCAGATGATAAGCATAATACAGGATCAGGCAGAGGTCAGGGCAGGCAGCAGACAACAAGCATAATCCAGGATAAGGCAGAGGTCAGGGCAGGCAGCCAGCAATGAACATAATCTAGGGTCAGACAGAGGTTAGGGCAGGCAGCAGACAACAAACATAATCCAGGGTCAGGCTAACCACAATCAAAATAAAAGACTATAGTGTTATGTACGGTGCCATTGTAGACTGAACTATTACAAACCCAGAGCCCATTAATTGTGACATTCATTTAAATTACTATAATGCCACCAATCAATGGGTGCAAAGGAGGCTAGGGAGATAGACCCTTCTTAGGGAGAAGGATACAGGCTGAAGGGAGTGCCGCTACTTGTCAACAGGAATGGAGGAGGCATTCCAACCAGAGCAGGCAAAGGGGCTGAGAGAGCATCAGAGTTGGTTCCCTTAGGAAATATGGAGACAGGCAGTGCAGGAACGTGCAGGATGTTAAAACCTGAAAAATTACCTGGAAAGGAAGGTGGAATAACATGCAGAGGTGGTTAAACAACACTGGCAATATTCTATACAGTTTTGTGTTTCTATGTACATGGAAGACGTAACCAAGCTTGAAAGATTTCAAGGTTAAGTCCACTGTATTCATTAAAAAAAAATTGAGAATTTATGTGATTATTAAAAATTGCACATGCTGATCGTTTAAAGAAAAAAATATATATATATATTTTATACAGTCTAATCCGTTTTATTTTATCACAAAGATTGTGCAAGTGATACGGTGACACCGCAACTGAAGACAAAGAGGTCATCACCAGACTTTGAGTAGTTCAACTTTGAAAATTTTCTGGCAAAGGAAGAGCTGAAGGTCGTCAGTATAGCGAGTTGAAATTTGGATTGGAAACTGTCCTTACTATGAGCTGCATCTTCTGCTAGGGTGATACAATCAATCAGTGAAGAGAATGAATGAGGGAACCGATTTTAATTTCACGACTCCTTTGTCCTCCCGTTAATGGAAGCCACTATAATGAGTTTTTGTCTTAGCACAGCTTTGGAACTAAAATGCATTCAATTTGATTGACATCAGTCTTCTTTTACCTCAATTTGTTACTATGTAACTAGAGGTAACGTCTATGTAGGCCATGATTATTATTATTGTACTCATACTTTGTTATAGTTTTATTTAAATACTCTTGTTTTATTCAACTTTTAAATATGCTCTATATTTTATATCATATTTGTGCCTTCAGCCACCCCAATGTTAAGAGGATCATGCATATATGATGAAAAATGTCCTGAATTATCATTTATTATGTACAAACGTAGCCTTTTTTGTATTACCCTTTTGTAGCCTTGATTCAGCGGGACCTTCTGAACCTTCAGACATGCGTTTGTTTTTTAATCTACTTAACCCTAAGTAGAATCAACGTCTGAACATCACTTTGGCATGTCCATCACCAAGTTCTAGTCTACATGAGACACGCTGCAATTTTTGGATTTTACTCTAAAGAGTTGCCCTAAAAGGAAACTGATTCAGCTTGACCAGAACAGGGGCTTCAAAAAATATCCGGCACCCCAAACCTCAGACCTACACCTTTATTTGTGATCACTGTTTTTTTTTTCTAACACTGGGCAGATGATGGTGAATCAATCAGAAGTAAAGGAGATCATTCTAATCGGATTTCCTGGACTTAAAGCAGAATTCTACGCTCCGGTCTCCCTTGTAATGCTTCTTATCTACATTGCATCTTTGTCTGCCAATGGTACTGTTATTAGTCTGGTCATCATGAAGAAACATTTACGTAAACCGATGTACATCATCATAGCTAACCTTTCATGTTCTCACCTCCTTTATGACACCGTAACATTACCAAAAATCATAGCCAGGTATTGGTTTGGAGCTACCACGACTTTTCCGGAATGCCTTCTTCAAATGTTCCTGATCCACACCCTGGGCCCCACTGACTCCTACACCTTCATGCTTATGGCTATCGACCGCTTCTTCGCCATCTGCAAGCCGCTGCGGTACTCCTCAATCTTCACCAGCAGAGTGGTCGCCATGTCTTGTGGCACCTGCTGGGTTGCAGCAATCAGTACCGCCTTAACAGCCCTGGTGATGAACTCGCAGGCGCCTCCTTGTGGTTATAACAAAATCAACACTATAATGTGCACCAACATAGCAGTCACTGCACTGGCTTGCAAAGATGTCTCCGTCATCAAGAAGACAACGTTTGTCTTTTCCATGTTTATACAATTTGTGCCGTTAAGTTTCATCCTGTTGTCGTATATCACCATCATTAATATTATCCGTTTGTCGGCCAGCAATGGGACCTGGCGGAAGGCTTTTTACACCTGTGCTACGCATCTCTTTGCAATGACTGCGCATTACGCCCCGCGACTGTTCGTGTTCTTGGCCAATGAATTCAGCCTGGTTTTTAATGCAGACTTAAGCGTGTTTGTCCTTTGTGTATACTCCTATGTACCACATATATGCAATCCTATTATATACTTTTTCAGAAACAAGGACATAAAACAGACATTTATGAGCTCTGTAATAAGATTTATGAGTTTTAAAGTGAAGAAAGATGTCATGATTAAGACAATTACTGAATAAACAGAATGATACATTCATAATCAATAAATCTGGGAATTGGGAAGCCTTGTAATTTAGAAATAAGTATAACATTCCAGTGGAGTGGAGCTCATGCACATGGTGATCTTGGGGACAGCTTTCTGGTTTTGCGCATGTATTTTGTTGTTACTTTACATCTCAAGTCTGGCTGTCCTCATTTGCAGTACTGGAATGAAACTATGGGGGTTATTTACGAAAGGCAAATCTACTTTGTACTACAAGTGCACTTGAAAGTGAAGTCACTGTAGATCTGAGGGGAAGATCTGAAATGAGGGGAAGTTCTGCTGATTTTATTATCCAATCATGTGCAAGCTAAAATGCTGTTTATTTTCCTTGCATGTCCCCCTCAGATCTACAGCAACTGCACTTGAAAGTACACTATCAGTGCACTTTGTGATGCAAAGTCTATTTGCCTTTCGTAAATGACCCCCTACAAGTGAAAGGCTAACAAGAGCAGTAGAAGTGAAGGGCAACAAAACGGCTCGGGAGTCCAGAATACGGTGTTTCTTAGTCCTGGACCCTAGCCTTGTGTATTATCTACTGGTTCAAATAATATTCTTTTATACCCTCCCTGTTAGTCCTGGAATGTAGTCTCTTGTACCATCTATGGGTGTTAGCATGCTGTCTATACAGACACAGGTGCAACTGTTCTCCTACAAGTAAACTGTATTTAGTACTTTCTGCCACTAGGTGGTAGCGTGCTTGTACAATGTCATATTCCCTATAATTGAGGAGCCTCTAATCTTTTTTAAACAAAGGGCCAGTTTACTGTCCTTCAGAGGGCTAGATTGTGGCCAGTAGGAGTAGAAAATGTCCTGGCAACTGTGGAAGTAAACAATGCCTCAGGCTGGATGGTAAGTGGGAGTAAATACAATTACACAGAACCTGTAGTCTGTAGGAGGAGGAGTAATGCCACATCACTAGTATCAGAAAGATGAACAGTACTCCATCATTGGTGTAAGTGAGAGGAATAGTGCCTCATCATTAGTATTAGTGAGAGGAATGCTGGAATACCATCCCATTATTGGTATTAGTGGGAATAATCGTGCCCCATTATTGGCATCAGTGGGAGGAATTGTGTCCCATCATTGGTATCAAGGTGAGAAACCCTTTCCCATCATTGCCATTAGTGGGAGGAACGCTGCCCCATTAGTGGTATCAGTGGGAGGAATAGTGCCCCATTACTGATATCACTGGGAGGAACAGTGCCTCATCATTGGTATCAGTGGGAGGAATAATGCCCCATCATTGGTATCAGTGGGAGGAATAGTGTCCCCTCATTGGTATCAGTGGGAGGAATAGTGCCCCATCATTGGTATCAGTGGGAGGAATAGTGCCCCATCATTGGTATCAGTGGGAGGAATAGTGCCCCATCATTGGTATCAGTGGGAGGAATAGTGCCCCACCCATCATTGGAGCACAGGTGTGTCAGGAGGAAGCTGTCTGGAGCTGCTGCAGGTGATCGGTGTGAGAGGGGAGTGGTGAGGAAATCTCTCCCAGCTCTCCTGGCTCCTTTCTGGGGAAGCCATGGAGGCCAGCAGGGCCTCTCCTGCTGGAGGCTCCCAGCCATCTCCTGGGCCATCAGGTGACATGCCTGCCCCTGTGCAAACCATGGCTTGTGATCTCTCTGCCCCTGGTGAGAATGAAGGCTCAGAGGCAATTCAGGAGCGAGTGGTGGCCGGGATTAAGGTCCTGAATAGGGAGAGAGACAAGCTCTATAAACTGAGAACGGAGGTGAAGCGCTTGAGAAGACAGCGTGAGGGCTTGCATAGCCAGAGACGTGGGTCCATGGATCCGGAGAGCCAACTGGCCAAGGTCCGGGTTGAACACCAGGAGACCATTGTGGCCATGATGGAAGGCAGAGATGGGCCCTTTAAGGAAAAATTCTGCAATGACCGAAGGTTTGCCAGGATGACAAAAATGGAGGTGGAGGAGGAGACCCCCAGTTCAGACCCCCTGCCCCCTCAGGGAGAGGTAAGCAGCCCCATGCCTTCCCAGGACTCAGGAGGCATGCTCAGGGTAATCCAAGCAATGGAGTCTCCTATGCGGGGTGATCAGTTGGTATTTCATGAGGAGGACATTACAGATAATGTGCCTGACAAGGTAAAGCCTGTCAAGCCTCATGTGGTGCATAAAACTGTTTTTGTGAACACTGTGACTGATACAGACAATGTGCCCAGTGACAATCAGGCTGCTAGTCCTATGTGTGGCAATGCTGTGCCTGCTGATGCTGCAGTGCAGCAAAAAATGCATTTAAAAAATGACATTCCTGCAGAGGAACTACAAGATTCAACAGAACCAATTAACCCCCCTTTAGCTGAGTCTAAAGTTGTTTGCCCCACAGCTGCTGAGGACTCTACAGCACAGCTTCAGGAGACAGCTGGTATTACATCAGAAACTGTGACTATTCCTGATGAGAATGTGAATGTTTGTGTGACTGATAAGAATCTTCCCAGCACAAGTGTGATGGACAGTCCTACCAACTCCATTCCAGCAGATAATAATAATTGTAATGTACAGACTAATGTTACATCAGTGTGGGGCCTTGGCCCTGATAAGCCTACATTTGCCCAGGTGGTACGCTCTGCTCCTGGTAGCTCTGCCCCCAAGATGGTTTTCCCCCTGCGACCTACCACCTTGAGCACCCCAGGATCTGGTCTTGGGTCTCTGGTTTCTGCTGGGGGTCCGAGACGAAATGTAGTGATTCTTAAATGGGAAGGTGGTGCAATCCCTCCAGCACGGCGTGTGGTGGTGGACATGATTTTGGAGATGGGTTTTGGGGCAAACGATCTGTATGCCCTAATACATGTTGCTGGGAGCCGGGAATATACTATTAGTTTCACCAGGCCAGAGGGTCTTGACCTGTTCTGGGAGAGATATGAGGCTCGGTGCAGGTCAAGACCCGAATGGGAAGGTCTGGCCCCAGTGGCGGTTTCACAAAGGTCTACAGTGAAAAAAATCACAATTATTCTCACTAATGAGAGTGTTCCTGCTCGAGATTTAGAGGTCTGGTTAAATAATTATGGTGAGGTATTGACTAAGCCCAGCAAAATCCTTGATGAGCGTAACATCTGGACTGGGGGTTGGTCGGTTACAGTCAGGTTGGCCAGGGATGGGAATGTTGTCCGTCACCTGCCCTCCTCAGCTTTTATAGGGAGGGATAGGATGACTATTTTCTACCCTGGTCAGCCGAAGCTGTGTCACCGCTGTGGAGAAAAGGGGCATTTGAGTTCCTCCTGTTCAGCCTTGATATGTTCAGTGTGTCGGGGTCAGGGTCATATGGCCAAGGACTGCACCGAGATGATCAGGTGCAACCTGTGCCTGCGCCTTGGCCACCCCTACAGCAGATGTCCTGAAGCCTGGCACAATATGGAGAAGGAGGTAATTGATGACATGTCAAGGCTGGACAGGATGGAGGGTGAGGCCCCTGGTGCACCATCCTCCTCTGCGGTGACTGACTCCCCTGGTCCTGCTCAGGATCCCTCTCCAGTTCCTGTGGCCACCCCTCCTGTATCTGTAAGTATTCCTTCTGTATCTGTATCTGTCTCCCCCCAGCCTACTGTACCCTCTCCTCATGTGTCAGAAACTTCCAAGTCTGTGCCCCCCGAGTCAGTTCCCCCCCAGAAGTCTACCCCTCCTAAGTCTGACTCAAAGGGAGCACCCCCTCCCCACCAGGAGTGGTAACATGTACTAAAAAGGTTGCTTCTTCCTCTGTAAAGAAGTCTTGTGGAAAGACTTCACAGAAAAAAGTAACAGATGAGGGCATCTCTGAAGCTGACCTGCAGTACCTGGAGGAGAGAAGGAAGGTTGGGAAGCGGAAGAAGCAGGTGGTGAGGGCGGAACAGGCTCCAGTGCCTGTCTCCAACCGTTATAGGTCCTCTAATTGGGATATCTCTTCATCTGGAGCTTCCTCGAAGCGAAGTTCTGATTCCGAAATGGAGTTTGAGGCGGCCTCAAGAAAGAGAGAGGCATCTGGTGATGAGCAGCAGAGGGGAGCTAAGAAGCAATCCACCCAATAACCCAAATGGCGGTTCCCCCTCCATTAAAAGTGGTGACAATAAATGTCGCCAGCATTAAGTCAGTAAGAGATCGTTCTATGGCCTTCTTTTTGTTCAGCCAATTAGATGCTGAAATTTTATTTTTGCAAGAGACTAGGCTCACCTCCTTGGCAGATATTCATATGGCCAAGAGAGAGTGGAGGTATGGTCCATCTTACTGGTCTCTTGCGGCCGAGCCTTACGGCGGTGTGGCGGTGTTTAAAACCGGCATGGTAACTTTCCGGCGGGTTATTGAGGTGGAGATTGGGAGATGTATGGTCTTAGACGTCCTTGTGGGAGGGCAGGACCTGCGCCTAATTAATGTTTATGGGCCGCACACAAAGTGGGACAGGAAATGCCTTTTTACAAGGATCAAGCCATTTCTTTTTACATCCCGGCAAGTGGTCTTTGGAGGTGACTTTAATACAGTAACTAGGCCCAAGGACAGGAAGAACTTCAAGGACAGGCTGGGATATGAACGCGTTTTTTTTAAATAGTATGGTTAGGGATGCTGGTCTTGTGGATGTGCACATTAAGCACCTCCCGGATGACACTGGGTTCACCTTTCATCGAGGTAATAGTCAGAGTAGAATAGATAGTTTTTTTTTGAAGGAGACCTCTGCTTTCTCACTCCCAGTGGTGCAGGCAGTAGAGTTCTCTGATCACTGTATGCTATCTGTGGTCCTGAATGCTTCAGACGCCCCTCAGAGGGGTAAGGGCATCTGGAGATTGAATTTGACTCTACTCAAGGAAGAACATGTTAGACAATCCTTTGAGGAATTCTTTCAGGCACAGGTGACCATCCTGGACTTTTGTAGCAGCAAGGCTGAGTGGTGGGAGCTGACCAAAAAGAGGATTGCTGGATTCTTCAGGGGCCTAGCCAATAGAAAGCAGTTTAATAAATACATGACCTACCAACGTTTACGGAGGAAGCTGGATATTCTTGTCTCGAGAGGAGGAGATCCTGGGGCAATCTCTGAAGTGAAACCCCTTCTCAGGAAGTGTCAATATGACCGGCATGCCTCTTTGGTTCTGGAGAGGGACTATGGGAAGTACCACTCGCCTGACCCTTACCAGAACTGCAAACAAGGTGTAGCTGTTAAAACGGTCGTTGGCCTTAAGGACAGTACAGGTTCCTTGACAAAGTCCAGGTCAGGGATTCTGGAGGTCGTGAGGTCCTTTTATGCTGACCTTCTTGGGAGGAAAGAGCTTGACCGTGACAAGATGGAAAGCTTTTTGGACTCTACTCCAGGTCTAAATGATGAAGATGTCCCATTGATGAATTTGACAGAGGAGATCACAGTTGAAGAGGTGATGAGGGCAATTGAACAGCTTGCCATCAAAAAGTCACCTGGACCGGATGGCTTGACGGCTGAGTTTTACAAAGCTTTTAAGCCTATTCTGGCCCCACATTTGGTAGAGGTTTTTAACAGTTGCCTTGCAGAGGGGGTACTTCCCCCTTCCATAAGGCACTCAGCTGTGATTCTTCTTTCAAAGGGTAAAGATCCTTCGATGATTGAGAATTGGCGCCCCATCAGCCTTCTTAATGTCGATAGAAAGATACTGGCAAAGATAATTTTCTGGCGCCTATCGTCAGTAGCAGAGTCTTTGCTTTCTCGCCATCAGCACTGTTCGGTCCAGGGTAGGTGCACCTTCACAGCAGTTTTAGCTGTCCGGGAGGCCTTGGAGCGATGCAGGGCTGCAGACTGGGGAAAGTATTTGCTGACATTGGATCAGGCAAAAGCTTTTGATCGTGTTAACCATGAGTACCTGTGGTTGCTCCTTAGTAAGTACGGTCTGCCAGGTGGTTTTGTCAATTGGTTAAAAGTCTTGTATAAGGGGGCAGAAAGCTTTCCTCTTGTTAATGGTTGGGTTGGGCAGTCCTTTGAGGTTGGCTCCGGGGTGCGCCAGGGTTGTCCCCTGAGTCCCCTGCTCTATGTGTTTGCAATCGACCCCTTCATCATGAGGCTAGAGAGCGGCATGTTGTGTGGGGTGCCAGTGGGGCTCCCAGGTGAGCTGCCTTTGAGGGTTGTTGCCTATGCGGACGATGTGTCCGTGATTGTCACTGGGGCGGATGAAGCAGAGGAGGTGGTCTCTCTGACATCACGGTATTCTGAAGCATCAGGCTCCAAGATCAATCAGGAAAAGACTGAAGTTTTCTGGATGGGAAAGGAAGGTGAGGGTTTTGCTCTCCCGGACACCTTTCCAGTGCCCCAGGAAAGAATTAAGATTCTAGGCATTGAATTTGGACCTGGGGATTATGGCCTCAAAAACTGGGAAGGCAGACTGGAAATTGCCAATACTAAGGTGGTCAGCTGGAAGAGATGGAAGTTATCTATGAGGGAAAGGGTTGATCTGATTAAGACTTACCTGATTCCGATCTTCTTGTATGTCAGCTTTGTCTGCATCTTGCCAGTGTCTCTCTATGCTAGGGTCAGTAGTGTGTTCTTCCAGATGTTGTGGGGGAACAGACTGAACCCCATCAAGAGGAATGTCACCTATCTATCCAGGAGGGAGGGTGGCTTAGGTATGGTCAACCCAGTTCTTTTCTTTTCACTGCTTTTTCTCAAGTTTAATATTGGTAATATGCTTGCAGTGGAACCTCCTGGATGGGCAGGCATATTTAGATCTTGGTTTAGGCCTTTTCTACGACTTTGGGAAGAAGGTGGCCAAGTGAAGAATCTCAGGGGTCATCGTGGTCAGCTACCAGCCTATGTCGCTCCGTGCCTGAAGTTACTACGGCAGTGGCGATTGTCGGCTGAAGATCTCAGATCGGTTCCGAGGAAAGTCCTTATGAGCCGAGTCTTGAGCGAAGTCTTTCATGACCCATTGGCCTTAAGGGATTGCCCAGGCCCAGTTTTGAGGGCAGGGTTAAGACTTATTAATTTGGACAGAGTACCCCCTAAATTCAGGGATCTGGCCTTGTTGTGCTTCCATGGGAGGCTCTATGTTAGGGGCAATTTGAAATTCCGCAGTGGGGTGGATCGTAGCTGCCCTCGGGAGGAGTGTGCAGGTGAGGAGGAGACTATGGACCATTTTCTGCTTCATTGCCCCTTTAACATAGAGGTGTACAAACAGGTGGGGCGGGCCCTCGGTGTCCCTTTCCTCTCCAGGCTGGGTTATGCTGAGTGGGTGTACGGAGCATTCAATACTGGTGGTGGTTTTTCTTTAGATACACTTTTTCTAGTTAGCCTAGTAGTCCGTTATTTCACTTTGGAATGCACGGTGTCAGGTCAGCATTCGGCGTAAAATCCTTCCTGTTCAGGTGGTGGTGTATGACATTCTGCATGAGGTGGAGAAGATTCGGGTGCTCGACAGAGACAAGCGGAGTCAGGGGGCTTGGTTGAAGGCGTGGAGGGGTTTCAAGCCTCCCTGACTGCCAGGAGTCTCTTTCCCGGGTGTGGCTGTCTGTCTCTTATCACCCTAGATTATTATTTTTTTGGGGATTAATTTTTGATAAATGGCTGCGTACATAGGTGATGGGTTGTGCCTCTTAGGCCCTCTCTGCTGCTTTATGTAAATAATTTTGGTAGTGGATTATGTATATATTGTATATATTCTGAACATGGATGTGTATTCCTTGGATTTCTGTTGAAGTTTTGTACTATGGTTTTGTTTTTTACTTTTGTATAAAATTGGTTGCTTGATTCTTTTTAATAAAAGATCAATAGTGTCCCCTCATTGGTATCAGTGGGAGGAATAGTGTCCCCTCATTGGTATCAGTGGGAGGAATATGGCCCCATCATTGGCGTCAGTGGAAGGAACAGTGCCCCATCATTGGTATCAGTGGGAGGAATAGTGCCCCATCATTGGTGTCAGTGGGAGGAATAGTGCCCCATCATTGTTATCAGTGGGAGGAATAGTGCCCCATCATTGGTGTCAGTGGGAGGAATAGTGCCCCATCATTGTTATCAGTGGGAGGAATAGTGCCCCATCATTGGTATCGGTGGGAGGAATAGTGCCCCATCATTGGCGTCAGTAGGAGAAATGACTAGATAAAAGAAAAGAAAGGGCTACAGATTGGAGAATACTGCTCTTGTTGAACTACATGATTTTTATTTCATATCTTGTCTCTGTATTCCAATAAAATAAGGGTTCGGCTATATGTGTCCAGCAACACAATGTGACTAATAAGAGGCCTTTCTGCAGCAGCTTTCCAACAGGTTATGGGCCCAGCTTCAGCTAAAGCACTAAATACAACAGCCGGGGAGGTTATATAGAGGTGTAGGTACAGACCAAACCAATTAAAAAATGAGTAGATAGAGAAAACTCAAAGTACTTTTTCCGTGAGCATAGATGGTTAGTGAATTGTCCACACATGCAAGTGTGAAATTGCAAAAGAAATGTTGGAGGAGCTACAAATTACATAAGTGCGGCCCTTAGCAATAAACTGTTCTTAAAGTAGTATTAAAGCCTCACATTTTTTTCTAACACTCCAATGTATTTAGGGCAGGTGAGCAGCAGACAAAGGGGATGATTTACTAAAACTGGAGAGTGCAAAATCTGGTGAAGCTGTGCGTAGAAACCAATCAGCCTCCAGGTTTTTCGTCAAAGCTCAATTGAACAAGTTGAAGTTAGAAGCTGATTGGCTAACATGTACAGCTGTACCAGATTTTGCACTTTCCAGTTTTAGTAAATCAACCACAATGTTTTTAAAAAAAAAAAAAAAAGCATAAACACTTAAAATTAGGTGCATTTACATATCTGCAAGGTTATTCTTGCCTTCAGACATGCTAAACTTCACTCCGAGGCTGATACAGCCATTATCTCACTCAATGCGGAAAACACCTTTGATAATATCAGTTTTCAATGGTTATTTCTGGTCATGAAGAAGTTTGGTTTTCACGGGTCCTGTGTTGGATTTCATAGAGAATATGAATTCTTCCCCAACGACACGTCTGGTCTCCCCAGGGTCCATTTCTGATCCCATTCACCTTACGAAGGGGACGCGTCAAGGCTGTCCCCGTGGAAGCTGAGGTAGTGGGACGCAGAAGAGCACTAATGGGATCCCCCAATTAAAAATAATAGAATATCCAAGAAGTGTTAGTAGGGGCTCCACTTATTGTGAAGACCTTGAGTTGCATATGGCTGGAATCAGAAGCCAAAGGTATGGTTATGTGCACAATGAATAACACAATGGGTGTTATTCTGCGTCCCACTACCTCAGCTCCCGTGGGGGACTCCTCTAGTGGTCCCTGCCCTCGGGCCGCACAATCCTGACCAACATACATGCAGCATCCACCCCGGAAGAGTGGGCATACATCCCACGAAACGCGTCAGCCATACACAGATGCTACATGCCCTACAAGTTGGCTCTACATGTTCCATAATTAATAATACATTTTTTAACTGCGATAGACTGTAAATAATTTACTACATGCTGTCCCAGGTGATTTTATAGATGTGGATGACATTTTTTTCCTATGTTATGTAACAAATTTTGATACTGTTGACATGCTTTATGATTGCCTGTTTGGTCTTGCTATGCATATGCTTGTCCATGAAATTATGTATGATATTACTATAAATACATTGTGTCGTTTACGGCTTAAAAATGAAACTCATTTGTTTTACAATTACTGCTTGCTAGCCTTGAATTCATGCCTCATGCAAAGTCCCTCGTTTACATAATCCTTTCCTGTTTACTCGGACATGGTATGGATTGGTTACTGCATAGATCACCTATTCTAATTATGCTTCAGAGTGAGGCTGCTTTGGTGTCCCCTTCAAACTAATAGTGGTGCTTCAATGAACCCTTAAAGTTTTACCCTCTCACCTTACAGGCAATCTGTTAATCAAAGACAATGTGATAGCTTGGCAGGGGGTCTGTAAGCTAATAGGAGCCCCGTGTACTCTCTCTCACCATTTGGCCACCCAAGGCAGCCCCATGTTCCAAGAAGGATTGGAGCACTGGGTTTTCCCGTGTTGGAAATCACTAGGATTCCCTCACATTGCCTCCTAACTTTGTTATAAACCAAATAAGGAACTGTCACAAACCTACCATCTTCCAGCTTAACATGTTTTTTATTATTATCAGTTGGTGGACTTTATTAAAATATAATTGGCCCAGGTAAAGGGTGCATTGTCCCACCCGGTGGTGGCTGGGGAAGTAAAACAAAAATCCTACCCTATTTCAACATTATACTCCCAACTTATGCAACAAACTACACATTCAGTGGGGCAATCCCTTTTGAAAGCATGGTCTAAGAACTTTCCAACTCTGGAGGATACCACAAAGCTTCTAGAAGGATATTTCACAACATGCAAGGTTATGGTCAATGAACTTTAGAAGGAGACCCAATTCAAGCTTCTGCATAGGGCTTTTATTCCTACCTTTTATCCCTGCCTTGATGGACTCCAAAAACCCTCTGTTGGCGGTCTGTCCCTGGTGTAGAGCTAGCTGGCCGATGCTACTCCATCGCTTCTGAACGTGCAGAGTAATCAGCACCTATTGGAACCAAATTCTTCAATACATTTTTAATATTACGACAATTATGCTATCCAAGGACTCTCTATTTTGTCTGTTCTACTTTGCACAGATGGATCCGGCCTCTTCTTCTGCTGGGCAGCCTCACCCTCTGCCCCCTTGGATTTATCTTTGCTTATTGACAGCAAGGAGGGCCCTGCTTAAAGGGGTTGTAAAGGTAAGTGTTTTTTTTCACCTTAATGCATCCAATGCATTAAGGTGAAAAAACACCTGTCAGTGACCCCCCCCCCGTTTTACTTACCTGAACTCTCGAACTTGTCCCACAGGGATGCACCGTCTTTCTGCTAGGGGGTTCTCGGCTGTTGATTGGATATATTAATAGCAGCGCAGCCATTGGCTCCCACTGCTGTCAATCAAATCCAATGATGCGGCCTCCAGGGGGGCGGGGCCGAGTCCTGCATTTGGCCTCTATGGACGCCGAATGCTGACTCGGGATCGCGCCCGCAAGGTAACCCCCCGGAAGAACGCTTCTCCCAGGGGTTATCTGATGTGGGGAGGAGCCGAGAGAGCTGCAGAGGAACCCCAGAGACGAGGTTCGGGGCCACTCTGTGCAAAACGAGCTGCACAGTGGAGGTAAGTATGACATGTTTGTTATTTAAAAAAAAATGCCTGGACATCTCCTGTTGCTCCCTCTGTGTCCGCGGTTAAGCAGGAGCTGAAGTCGCTTTTATATTTGGAGAAATTGGACAGAAATAATTTTGTCCAGTCCATTTTTGGAGTTTTGCGTGGAATGTGTCAAATTTGGCTTTTTGTTTGTCCACTTTTTTTTGTGTCATACCAATACAAATAAAAGAAATAAACATGAAAAAGCCTAAACATTTGTAATTGCAGCAATTTTCTCGGCAAAGTGGTGCATTATATGACTGAAAGAATTGCAGGGGTGCCAATATTTTTGGCCAAGACTACCTGCCTGTCCGCCCCTGTACACCGAGCTTCGCACATGCAGCCCATTGTACAATTTCAGCAATGCTGAGATGAATGAACTGTGCCATCTCAGCCTAACCAATGAAAGCGGCTGGTGATTGGTACCCAGAAGCCACTCAAAGATGTCAGCTGGGGGCTCCGGGGGGCCACATCACTGGAGTGAAGGTAAGTATAGCTCCACTTTAACATACAGGAACAATTACCAGAGACTAGAAATACAATTTAAGCAAGGTAGGGTGAGGTTCCTGTTGAAGGAGCTTTAACAAAAGGCTGACAACGCTGTTGCACCAAAATAAAAAAAAACAAAAAAAAAAAACGTATAAAATGAGGCATAGTACCAAATGTACTAAAAAATAGAATCAGTTTTTTATGACACTTTAAATTGTGCAATACAGATAAAATTGCAAGTAAAGCTAACACAGCAACACCTGTAATGTCTGAGAAACAGAACGGAATGGAAAATCGGACAAATATTTTGTTCATTTTGTTGGTAATTTGAGGTTACAGAAAAGCTGACGGAAAACACAACAGAGGACAGAAAGGAGACTAAATTTACAGCATCCCTAAAATCTTATTGCACCACTTAAATCCTCAGGAAAAAAAAACAAGTTTTGTGAAGGATTTCAGTCTCCTCCATAAAAAGGGTCCAACTATATTTAATGTTATGAAAAGTATGGAGGTTTTCAAAGGTCATGTTTTGAGCTGAGCAGGATGAATTGGAATAGTTGTTATAGAGCTCGTCAAAATTGTCACCCTACGGAGACTCTGTAAAACAATGGCTACAGTACATATATGTTTTCCTTATTAAGTTAAAGGAACCCTGTACTAATATTGGGGTGGGAAGCCACACACCTTCACCACCATGTGCCTCACTAGGTCCCATTTCTCCATCTGTCCATCTGTGGAACAGGAGCCACAGACAAGAGTACTCCACATGACTGACAATGGAGACCTATGAGGGACGGATAGAGTGGCCTGAGAGTTACCGGGCCAGCAGAACACATCTGCGGACAATTTTATCTGGGGACAGCCTCCTCAAAAAAAGGACTGTCCCCAAAAATCCGGGACAACTGGTCAGCCTACCATATACTTTTTATTTGTCCTGGTGCCACTAAAACAGAAATTGATGGGATATCCGAAATTGTACAAAATAGACAACAGAACAAGAGTGTTCTCATTGCATCTCTGGAACAGGATGCAAAGGAAAATCTCCCCAAACAGACAAAATACAATGATAGGTTTTATCCATCACCAACTCTATCTAAAACTGAAGAAAAAAAAACATTTTGGCCATACTTGCACTTGGGACTAATGGAACATGTTAAAGAGAGGGTGCTAGCTCACATGTTTGCTTTCCTAAAGCTTACCTCTTCCTCCACCTCCTTGCCTGACATAGTGCCCCCCCCCCCCCCGGCTCCATACCTCTGTGTGTGGCCTGGAGGAGTCACACACCCTCACCAGCATGTGCCTCGCTGAGCCCACCTTTCCATCTGTCACTCTAAGGTACAAAAGCAACACAAAGAGCCAGGGACAGCTCTACCATATGCAGACGCTTTAGAGTGCCAGGATGGGGGGGGGGGGGGGGGAATTGGTGGTAAAATCCTTACATGGATGGAAATACCCAGCCACACAATTAAAAAGACAGGGCTAGCAATTACATTACTGCTCAAATATGCCTACTAATAAGCCATCCACCTGCAAACCCCCACAGCCACCAGGCAAGGGTTGTGGGGAAGAGGCCCTTGTTCTCATCAATTTTTGCACCCCCTCTCATACTGAGGGCATGTGGCCTGGTATGGTTCAGTAGTGGGGAATAAGGATGAGTGAAGGGTTTGGCCCAAGCATGAGTTCAGGCTAAGCGTTTGCTTGTTCAGCCATTAGTATAGTTGCCAACAGTCCCGATTTTCCCGGGACAATCCCGATTTTGGGACCCTTGTCCCGATTTAATTTTGTCCCGGGTGTTTTCCCGAATTTTTGGGGTTTGTCCCGAGAAAATCGAGAGTGTTTTTGTAAAAAACGGCAACGGCTCCACAAAAATGGCCGCCGTTGCCTCCACGAGTCAGTCACAAAGTTCCCCTTGTGTTCAGTGCAGGGGAGAGGGGCAGCCAATCCGCTTCTCTCTTCAGTGTACAAATAGAAAATTCTATTGTACACTGAAGCCTATTGGCTGGAGGGATTGGCAACCCCTCCCCGCTCTACACTGAACACAAGGAAGACGTGATCAGCCTCCACTGCCATCACCCTCCGCCCCCGTGTGTCCAACGGAGCTCTGAGGAATAGTGGGAGTGACGGGAGGGAAGAAGGGAGGCTTTCATCTGGCTGTTCAGGAGTTGTCTGACCTGTGAGTAGTGGCCTGTCAGTGTAGTGGGGGAGAAGAGAGATAGGGGGAGGGGGTGTACTCAGTGTATGGGAGGCTTGGAGCTTTCCCTGCAGTACACTTCTCAAAGGCTGAGGTCCAGCATGGATGGACTGGGGCTCCGCTGGCTGGGGACATTGATGGTCCTGGCTCCCCTCTTGCACACCATGTCACCACCATACCTGCACCCCTCTCCCCCCGTGTCACCACCATACCTGATTCCCCCCTCCCCCCTGTGTCACCAACATACCTGCACCCCCCTCCCCCCTGTGTCACCACCATACCTGCACCCCCCTCTCCCCCCCTGTGTCACCACCATACCTGCACCCCCCTCTCCCCCCCTGTGTCACCACCATACCTGCACCCCCCTCTCCCCCCCCCTGTGTCACCACCATACCTGCCCCGCCCTCTCCCCCCCGTGTCACCACCATACCTGCACCCCCCTCTCCCCCCTGTGTCACCACCATACCTGCACCCCCTCTCCCCCCCTGTGTCACCACCATACCTGCACCCCCCTCTCCCCCCATGTGTCACCACCATACCTGCACCCCCCTCTCCCCCCCCCTGTGTCACCACCATACCTGCACCGCCCTCTCCCCCCCGTGTCACCACCATACCTGCACCCCCCTCCCCCCTGTGTCACCACCATACCTGCACCCCCCTGTGTCACCACCATACCTGCACCCCCCTCTCCCCCCCTGTGTCACCACCATACCTGCACCCCCCTCTCCCCCCCCTGTGTCACCACCATACCTGCCCCGCCCTCTCCCCCCCGTGTCACCACCATACCTGCACCCCCCTCTCCCCCCCGTGTCACCACCATACCTGCACCCCCTCTCCCCCCCTGTGTCACCACCATACCTGCACCCCCCTCTCCCCCCATGTGTCACCACCATACCTGCACCCCCCTCTCCCCCCCCCCTGTGTCACCACCATACCTGCACCGCCCTCTCCCCCCCGTGTCACCACCATACCTGCACCCCCCTCCCCCCTGTGTCACCACCATACCTGCACCCCCCTGTGTCACCACCATACCTGCACCCCCCTCTCCCCCCCTGTGTCACCACCATACCTGCACCCCCCTCTCCCCCCCCGTGTCACCACCATACCTGCCCCGCCCTCTCCCCCCCGTGTCACCACCATACCTGCACCCCCCTCCCCCCTGTGTCACCACCATACCTGCACCCCCCTCTCCCCCCCTGTGTCACCACCATACCTGCACCCCCCTCTCCCCCCCTGTGTCACCACCATACCTGCACCCCCCTCTCCCCCCCTGTGTCACCACCATACCTGCACCCCCCTCTCCCCCCCCTGTGTCACCACCATACCTGCCCCGCCCTCTCCCCCCCGTGTCACCACCATACCTGCACCCCCCTCGTGTCACCACCATACCTGCACCCCCCTCTCCCCCCCTGTGTCACCACCATACCTGCATCCCCCTCTCCCCCCCTGTGTCACCACCATACCTGCACCCCCCTCTCCCCCCCCTGTGTCACCACCATACCTGCACCGCCCTCTCCCCCCCGTGTCACCACCATACCTGCACCCCCCCTCTCCCCCCCCGTGTCACCACCATACCTGCACCCCCCTCTCCCCCCCTGTGTCACCACCATACCTGCACCCCCCTCTCCCCCCCTGTGTCACCACCATACCTGCACCCCCCTCTCCCCCCCTGTGTCACCACCATACCTGCACCCCCCTCTCCCCCCCTGTGTCACCACCATACCTGCACCCCCCTCTCCCCCCCTGTGTCACCACCATACCTGCACCCCCCTGTGTCACCACCATACCTGCACCCCCCTCTCCCCCCCTGTGTCACCACCATACCTGCACCCCCCTCTCCCCCCCTGTGTCACCACCATACCTGCACCCCCCTCTCCCCCCCTGTGTCACCACCATACCTGCACCCCCCTGTGTCACCACCATACCTGCACCCCCCTGTGTCACCACCATACCTGCACCCCCCTGTGTCACCACCATACCTGCACCACCCTGTGTCACCACCATACCTGCACCCCCCTCTCCCCCCTGTGTCACCAACATACCTGCACCCCCCTCTCCCCCCTGTGTCACCAACATACCTGCACCCCCTTCTCCCCCCTCTGCTGGGGGCACCTTATGTAAGGACAGACTCTGCTGGGGGAACCTGATGGCATCTGGTGGCAGGTGACGTGGCAGGTGACACGCTCAGGGGTCCCACTGATTCTGCATTATGGTGAGTTGAATGATTTCATTATTTATATTACAATGTAATAATAGTAATAATGCGCTTCAATCATCCTGACATTATAACAACCACGGTGCCGGGATGATTGAAGTGCTAACACCAGGTGTTTGGAGTATCTTTATCTGCTGATTATTAAACTCTGGAATACACATTGCTATTATGGTGTAGGATCTGGGTCTGCTGTCCCTCCATCCCTCTACCCCCCTTTCCCTCTGCATCCCTCATTCATCTCAGACTCTAACCACACCCCATTTAGCCACGCCCATGTAAGCCACGCCCACTATTTCACGTAAACCACGCCCATTTTTTTGCGCGGCGCGCCACATTTTTCCTTTTTCCTATGCCCCGCCTACTATCGCATGCCCCGCCCCCTAATTATAGCCTGACTCCGCCTACAGCCAAAAAAAGTGTCCCGAATTTTTTTTTCCCAATGTTGGCAACTATGCATTAGCCATACTGAGGGCATGTGGCCTGGTACGCTTCAGTAGTGGGGACTAAGGATGGGCGAACAGTTTGGTCCGAGCAAAGTTTGGGCTGAACGTTTGCCTGTTCGGCCATTCGCCAAACACCAAATTTGCAGGATGTGGGCCCCGACGAACAACCTGCAATGCACTGAGCGTTGCACATTGCATTCTGTGCCCAAAGCTTTGCCCAATCAGGGCGCAGTATAAGCTGGTTGTTAAGGAACGGGGCCGGGAAGCCAAGTTTGGCAGCGAACAACAAATGAATATTAGCATAACTAAACTGGGGCGGGTATTTTTCTATGCCTATGTGTAGTAGAGCAATTTTAGGGGACTGCTACAGGGAAGTCCCGTCATGTCCCCGTGCGTCAGAGGGGGCGGGGTCACCGGGTGGCCCCGCCCCCGTTATTTAAGAACCGTCAGAAGAGGAGAAGCATCACACAGCGGGAGCCTCCCTCCATGCCAGCATGGATGCGGAGCGGCCCGAAAAGAAGATGAAGAGAAGAAGAAGAAGAAGAGAAGAGCGGGAGCCTCCCTCCATGCCATGGATGCGGAGCAGCCTGAGGAGAAGAAGGGAAGAAGACGCCGCTGAGGAGATGCTGGAGGAGAACACCGGAGGAAGAACCAGAAGAGCCAGAAGAAGAAGAAGATGAAGGAAGATAGAAGAAAGAAGAAACATTTAAATAAAGGAATTGTCAAAAACTGTCTCTTGTAATTTTTAACATTTTTGACAGTTTTTTAGTGAAATGGTAGGGGTACTTTTGTACCCCCTTACTATTTCACACAGGGGGGGGCGGGATCTGGGGGTCCCCTTGTTAAAGGGGGCTTCCAGATTCCGATAAGCCCCCCGCCTGCAGACCCCCACAACCACCGGCCAGGGGGACAAGGTGTTTTGGGGGGTTACCCCAAAGCACCCTCCCAATGTTGAGGGCATGTGGCCTGGTACGGTTCAGGAGGGGGGGTGCTCTCTCGTCCCCCCCTCTTTTCCTGGGGCCTGCCAGGTTGCGTGCTCGGATAAGGGTCTGGTGTGGATTTTTGGGGGGACCCCACGCCGTTTTTTTTTTTATTTAGGCGCGGGGTTCCCCTTAATATCCATACCAGACCTGAAGGGCCTGGTATGGAATTTAGGGGGACCCCCCACGTCATTTTTTTTAAAAATTTCGGTTCGGGGTTCCCCTGTGGGAAAATCCCATGCCGTTTTTATCAATGAACTTTTATGTGTATTGTCGGACCGGCAATTCATTAATAGCCGCGAGTAGTTTTAAAAGGCTTTTTTCCTTTGAAATGTCATTTTGCTGTCAGACTGTTCTAAACACAGGAAACATGCGCCCCTTTACAGGCACACTATAGACACCCCCCAGCTACGAAATTTAAAGGGATATTACACTTTTATTGTTTGACTTTAAGCATTATTAAAATCACTGCTCCTGAAAAAACGGCCGTTTTAAAACTTTTTTTTGCATTGATCCGTGTCCCCTGGGGCAGGACCCAGGTCCCCAAACACTTTTTATGACAATAACTTGCATATAAGCCTTTAAAATTAGCACTTTTGATTATTCATGTTCGTGTCCCATAGACTTTAATGGTGTTCGCGTGTTCAAACAAATGTTTTGCCTGTTCGCATGTTCTGATGAGAACCGAACAGGGGGGTGTTCGGCTCATCCCTACTGCTGGGTTCTCTGGTGTCTAATTCTCTTACCCATTTTCATGAAAATTCCATGTAAGTAGGCTTTATAGGATGAACATAACGTAAATTTGTTTGTGTGAGGTAAATCATTAATTTCAAAGAAAGAATGGTGTTCAGCCACAATTTCTAGTTGGACTTTAGTATCTGTTAACAAGGAAGGGTCCAATCTCCAGAGTCTCAGGGGTGCATAGTGGTTCGTAGGTCAGCCAAGGTGACAGTGATAGGGATGTGATCCGACCATGAGATGAGATCTAGGTCGGATTGCGCAACATTTTGAATTTTGAGTCCATTTGTCGACTAGGAAAGCATCAATGCATGAACAAGACAGCTGTGAGTGGGAGAAATAGGTGTAGTCACATTCTGATCCGGGTTTTGAAATCTCCACATATCAGATATATCCAACTCAAATGCCTCCCCCCCAAAAAGGAAATCACCCATACAAGCAAAATCCACTACCCTTAAAATTTCCACTCCCAGTACACATCTTCACCCTCAAAGCACAAATGCCCCCCCAATCTTTCCTCCCAGCACAAATCCCCATCCCCCCTCAAACACAAAGCCCTCTAAGTCACCACCTAGAGAACAATACTTACCCCATGTCGCCCGCAAATTCCCCATTTCAATACAAATCCCCACCCACCAATTTCCCCCACCACCTCACATGATACCACAGTGCCCAGGGCAGCAGACCCTCCTGCCCACCCCTTGTCCCGGCACTGATTACACCTTTCTATCCACTCCACAAGAGAAGCTCTATTGTTTTTTTTCAGAGAATTAATCCAAACTTCACTCTCAGCGTGCCACGTACCTGGTGGAAGAGCCTGAAACGATGAGGAAACCCTCTCTTACACCTCTGACTCTGAGCCCCTGACAGAGCAGATAGGTAATACAGGAGTACAGAGTGGCACAAGTAGCTATTGGTTTTGCTAGCAGCAGGGCTGGACGGACTCTCAGGATCAAGCAGGGAAAGACCATCAGTAGACTGCAGAACAGCAGGAGTGCCGGATGGACACCAGTAAGAAGGAGCAGGCTGAGACAGTGAGTAAACCCAGCGCAACAGGAGTGCCGGATGGAAATAAGTGAGCAGGAGACAGGAGCAGACTGGAGATATCAGATAGGCACCGGCTGGTAGCAAGAAGGCGGTGAGCGGCACCAGTGGAATATCGGCGGAGGCTCGAAGCATGCAGTCCAGTAGTGATGGGGACAGAAGCAGAGTCAGATGAACTGGGTCATACACAGGCAGACGGATCGAGTGCAGATATGTAGACAGGAGAAATGTCAGGATGCAGGCCGTGTTGGTAACAGATCAGTGGAGCAGCAGCAAAGGGAATAGGTAGAAGTGTGGTCAGAGGCAAGCCGGGATCAATGCAGGCAGAATTCAGGAGTAGTCAAGACAAGCCAGGTCAGTAACAATAGTCAGATGCAGATTTACAGGTATGCACGGGAATACTGTAGACAAGACATCACTGAAGCATAGCACAGGCTCAGAATAAAATAGCCCACTTGGCACCAATGTGAACTGATGTACACATAGGTTGGATTTGATGGACTTGTGTCTTTTTTCAACCTTACCTATGTGACTATGTATGAATATGTGTGTGCACGCATGCACCAGCACAATTGTTATTAGCATGAACAGGACCATGAATTAGCCTGTGTCTATGCACAGGAGGCTGTCTGGAAGAGCCATCCAGCCTGCTGGAATGTCCTTCCTGACATTGCGGTCATCACATTGTTGTCCATCATTAGAGAGAATGATCTGCTCCCTCCATGGGATCAAAAGCTGTACTGAGTTCTTTACCATGCTGACCAGGAGAAGCAGACAAAATCCCCGGTCCTCTCCATGAGCCATACTCAGTGGGTAGAAGGCTTGCCCCTAGTCCCCTCCAAAAGCCCCTGTCCTGGTTGGGTCTGTCACACCTTTGTTTTTTCATATATTTTTGGATGAGGCCTAAAAGTCTCTTTTATTTTCCCCATTAGGAAGGTAAAACCCAAACTGTGATGGTGAGATGGGCCAAAAGGAACAGAAAGACAACCACTGAACCAACGCATGGTATAACAGAGTCTTATTTTAGAACAGAAGGTATTTACGTGTCCCACTCAATGCTGGAAATAAGTCAGTGTATTTGCTAAAAACTGAAGGTTCTGGATGTAGAATAGCTAGGAAGGTATAAAGGATTGAATTGCATTGGCTTCAACCACAATCTGAAATGAGGAATAAGCCTCTGATTTTTGATATTGATAATAACATGAGACATATGGGGGGACACCTTTTATTATAAGGCAGTTCTGCTGTGCTTAGTTCCTCTTTGAGGCTGAGAATTTTCCATACCTCCCAACTATTAGAGATGGGAATGAGGGACACCTATCAGCAAAAGTATGTAGGCACAGGACACGCCCCCTTAAAGGAGAATTGTACAAAAAACAAGATTGGTTAAACCCACAAGTGCTTTTTTTTACCACTACTATTCCTTTATATTGGCTTTTAGAATTTACAAATGCAGCAATTTAGAAATCAGATGAAAAGTTTAGTTCTGGAAAACACTTTTTGATAGATAAGAAGTGCATTTTATATAGATCTGTATAGATCAGACCAAAATGAAGGACAAATGAGGAGGAATGAGGGACATTGCTCCAAAATCAGGGACAGTTGGGAGCTATGGTTGTGTATGTTGGTCATGTATTTTGTCCTTTGCTGTGTGCAATCTCTTATCTATTGTTTGTGTCCGGGGTCATTGGGGACCCTAGAAATGCCCCTGGCTGGAGCTCATACAACACACATAGCTGACTATGTTCTTGCTCTGCTCAAAGAACAGAAGGGGAAGTAAACAACGAACAATGGGTTTCCATTTAAAAATGTATATATATATAAAATAATTTAAAAACTATTTTTCACATAAGTAATTTAGTGTGATATATATATCACACTAAATTGCTTATGTGAAAAATAAAGTTTTTAAATTATTCTAAAGATACGAGGAGTCCGTTTATTTTGTAATGTTAAAGCCCAATTAGAATCAGAAAAAAATAAAAATAGGCAATGCTATACAAAATGTAACCACAGGATGGAGCTAGAGAGTAGAATGAGTTCTCAAACTGCGAGATTATACACGAACGTAGCCACAGGATGGAGCCAGAAATCATTCTACTTTTTAGCGCCACCCTGTGGTCAAATATGGGTGTAACATCGCCCATTGAAAAATCAATAAAAAAACACCTAGCTTATATAAAAAAAAGAAAAAGAAAGGAAAACCCCTGGAACAAAAGCCCTATTTTCTAGAAGGTTAGACAATAGAATAGTAAAGGTTGGATAGGATACTTTAGAAGTAGGGGGGTTTGTAATAACGAGGAGGCACTCAGACAACTCCTGGGACCTTCAGAGTATCAGAAATGTAGTAAAGATGAGTCACAGAACCAATCGATTTTTATTGAAGAAAAGTGGCGTTTATCGGTGTGTCAACAACCAAAATATATATATGATATTCTAAGCAAACAGTTTATATGTTAGATCTATCATATTACATCTGAAGAAAGTCGTATTGTATTGTGTATTTTCTGCTAAACGAAACTTCGTTTCCCACATACCAAAACTTTACAATTACAGAAGAAATCTATAGACAGCCCTTTGGATGAGAAGGTGGGTGGCCCTGAGAAGGGCCTTTGTGTAGATGAAGTGGGTAGTAGGGGGTCTATGAGGGTTTAGCCTCCGAATCCGTAGAGAGTGCGGCCCTGGCGTTTGAGAGCATAGACGACATCCATGGCGGTGACGGTCTTCCTCTTGGCGTGCTCGGTGTAGGTGACGGCATCGCGGATGACATTCTCCAGGAAGACTTTGAGCACTCCGCGGGTCTCCTCATAGATGAGTCCGGAGATGCGCTTGACACCCCCTCTGCGGGCCAAACGTCGGATGGCGGGTTTGGTGATGCCCTGGATGTTGTCCCGGAGCACCTTCCTGTGCCGCTTAGCGCCTCCTTTCCCCAGACCCTTCCCTCCTTTACCGCGACCAGACATGACGACTCTTCTCTGTTACTGAGAAGAACTGAAATTGACCGATTGCCCGCCCTCCTTTTATAGAGACTGTGCGGACCTGATGGGAAACCATCTTGTGAAGAGGCGTGGTCACAACTATTCATTACACAGAATAGAATTTAATTCATTTGTAAGCCTTATAAACATTCTACTGGTTTCAGATACATTGAAGCAACAACAATCCATCTTCAGAAGACAATTATATTCTTCCTTCTCAATGGTTTTCTATTTATTCCTTTGAGAAAAAAAAAAGAAAAATCATCTTTCAGCTCTTGTAACAGCAATTGCTAATAATGATTTTATATTTATAAAAAATGTTGCTTTGAATAGAAACCAACAATAAAAATGTTACCAACTCCTCGCTCTCCAATTTTTAACTCTCTGCGGACCTGATGGGAGACTGGTGGAAGGGGGCGTGGTCACAACCATTTTGTCCTGTGCAGAGAATGACATCAATTCAGAGCACTGTAAACATTTTGCTGGATTTTAGTTACAAAGAAGAAATCGATTTGGTTCTTCAGGCGTGAAATATTTGCTTTAAACATTCAATTGTATAGATTTATCTGGTAGTGTCATGATTACTACCTACTGTACTTCTACATGTCTTTACACATTTCTTTTTAGGAATGTTCTGGTTGTGATAAGGATAACATTTGTAATTGCAGCATTTGTGAAAAAAGTGACAAATACACATCGCTCAGTGACATGATGTAGAGATCCGGTGATTAAATGCTCACTACTTTATTCCCATAGAAAGGTAGAGATCTAGAATAACAATCATTTCTCTATCATGTTCTGTACACAGCAGAGGGATTATCCTGGATTCTGAGGACATGAAATAAAGGAGAAGATATGGAAGTATTTTGCATGTTTTAGTAATAATCAAAATCAATTTGTGGTCGTTCCTGACTAATCAAATTATCTGCTTGAAAGTGTTGATGATATTTCCCCGTTAAATCTCTCATCTGATGATCTCCTCGGATCTCAGGGTAGGATTTGACGGTCTAATAGGGATGAATATTTCTCTGTAATCCTCTATATAATTCCAGCGGCAAAATTTGAAATTCAATTTGAAATCTGAACCAATCACAGTTATGGGCGTTTCATTCATCAACCAGTCATATCTTTCTTTTGAGGTTTCCAGAAAAAGATCTCTCTCCATACTTGTTCGGTAGGCTTTTCTCTATAGCAAAAATCCTTTAGCGGGGTGGATTCTGAAATGTCTAAATAAAATCAAAGACAAAATGAATTTGATATAAATAACGATTCTTGAAGTGTCGGAAATGAAAGGGTCCGCTGAGCAATGTTCTCCGGAAAGTATGGGGAGATTCCTATCGGATGTGGCGGTTGGAGGGCGGATTGTCTGGAACGTTCCATGGAATTCCGACAGGAAATTTGGAAGGAAACCGTTTGAAAGTTGAACCAATCAAAGTTATGGGGGTTTCTCTCCGATATTATTTGTTTATTCCCCTGAGGAGGGTGAGGGAGGAGAGGAGATCTGTGTTCTTTTCCAGTCGGGAGGATGATTGGAATCTATTGAATGATCTCTGGAAGAAATTAATCACAAAAAAAAAAAAGATGAAGAGGAGTCCCTGTAATGAGATCACATTGTTCTATAAACTGAAAGCTTTATTCAATACAATCTATTCTGGTAACGTGTGTTGGTATGGAGAGGTGTGTGGTCATTATCACATTGTTCTCCCATAGAGATCAAACTTTCTGTTATCTATATTTACAATCAGATATTTTAATTAACAGAAATGTACATCTGGCTCTTTGTATGGAGAGGTGGGTGGCTCTGAGAAGAGCCGTTGTGTTGTAAAGAAGAAATTAATTAAGAGCCTCTGAGCCGCCCACATACCACACATCAGAGCTGTGACTTCATTCTAACCATGTACAAAATGATTCTGGATTATTCGATGGGCTTTGCTAGCCAGGTACATCTACCCCCCCCCCCCCCCCCCAAGGAAAAAAAAAACGTCGCTTGTGTTTCTAATTCACTAGATCCCCAGACATTGTTCTGGTTCAGCTACAAAAGTCTACATTGTAAAACACAATTTGGGAATTAGGAAGGAGAACATTACAACAAATCACATTGTATCTCTTCCCAGATCTCAGTACAGATGCCATGTATCTTGTGACCGCCAGGTGTCAGTGTTGCACCTTCATTTGGAATAGAGTGGGATCCATTTTTTTATTCCTTTTTATTGAATATTGTCAGTGATCAGAGTAAATCTCCAGAGGGTCACTTCCAGGTCCCTCCCTGGTATAAAACAACTTACAGGATTTACATAACAGCAACATGGTTCATGTGTGGTATTTGTGTACCGCAAGTATGGAAAATAGAGCAACTCCTCCAGTCCACGAACTAAGGGGTGCCCCAGTTGGATGGACAGGTCCTCTTTATGGATATATTGGTGGTCTTTTCAGTCCCAGTGTCTCCCATCCCCCCTATGTGATAGTATTGGTCAGGTGACAGGTCCTCTTTATGGAGATATTGGTGGAGTCGTGCTAATTAGGATACAGTGGAGAAGTGCTATTCAGGATATAGAGGAGCGATGCTTTTGTACATACGGTGGTCCGGTGCTATTAATGATAGGAAGGAGAGGTGTGCTATATATTGAGTATAAATTAGAATAAAGTTGGTGGAGGAGGCGGACATCATGTGTCAAGTTTATTGGATTCTATCTATCTATCTATCTATCTATCGTTCTATCTTTTTCCTTTCTTTATAATAATCTAGTAGTTATTTAGAATTCATATCTTGGTCTCTGGAGATTTATTGTATTATGAGATACATGTACTTTCCATGTGATTGGGATCATTGGATCAGTGAAAGTTTTTAGCGCTGTATATTTTCAGGATTAGCCGGAATTCATCCACACTAGTAGATCGGGGCTCTGGGGGATACAGAGGAGAGGAGATATTGAGTAATAGAGGAGCGGTACTATTAGAGATACAAGAACACAAGACAGTATCTGGAACCCTCCCCCTCTTTGCAACAGTCTGCAGAGGTTAACTCTAAATATAAGTCCTCAAAGCGCCCCCCCCCCCCCCTTACAGCAGAGTCCCGAGAGTTAACCCTTGCAACATAGTCAACGAGTTATCCTTTACATCAGGCGTCTCTGTCATAGCATCCCTTATTAGATTTACCCACTTACATCAGAATTCCTAGAGTACCCCCTTACATCAGAGTGCTCAGAGTCCCCCTTTACATCAGAGTCTCCAGAATACAATCTTCACTTACATCAGAGCCCCCTTACATCACAGTTCTCGATTATGGATACAGAGAAGCAATACTATTGGAGATACAGAGGAGCGGTACTATATTGTACATTGCAGTGGGGGGGGGGGGGGGGGGCAGCGATTGTAGACAGAACGGCCACCTGGGGAGAGATAGTAGCGGACCCCACACTGCTCTATGTTAAATTTCTTTGTATTGGTTTATGGGAGGAGATCTACTTTATAATACATTTCCTCCTTTGATGGGATCACACTATGTGAAGGTTTCTGTATGATTCGGATACTTGCTGGAGGATTTCATACATTTCATCCGAAGCATGAAAGTCACCAGGAGGATGTGACAGCTGCGGGACGGAGCTCCTCCCCGGGATGTCTCTATGTCTGTTTGTCGATAAATATCGGTGAGTGTAGGGGGGTGAAAGCTTGGAGTTCTTTACACTTGTTTGGAAAAACTAAACCCCATTTACATTTGCACTCTCAGCTTGTAAGAAAACTAACTGAATACTGACCCGGATAATTTATTTATTTGCAAATAACAGGCCAAGCTTTTGGTGCAATTTCTCCTTCTTCTTGGTACAAATAGTTCTGCTTGGAGTGAGAAGAAGGGAGCAACCCGACACCTTATCCTGAGAATAAAAGAATTAGCATGGCAATTATGCAGTTGTGTAGGTTTGTGTTTTTTGTTTTTTTAACTAGAGAGAAATCCATCACTCATTAACCAACAAACACAAATTTACTATTAAAATTCATGAGAAACGCTATTAGGGTTTGCAAATTCTTATTACTGAAATGATCTCTTTGGGAATCAAATGTTGATGGATTGACAAACCAAATAACAGATTATATATTTAGATAAAAATACTTAAAGCAAACAATATACCCGAGTAGTCTATAGTTTTGAAGTAATATGTGACAATAAACTTACTTTAATTATTCAGATAACAATATATATGTATCATGATGACCAGATAATGATACAAAGCACATCAAACATGACATTGTGTAATCAGCTGAGACATTTGTATGTATAACAATATCTGCCATCACATCACACAAGGATCTCATGTCACCGGCTGATGTTTTTGTTCCAGGCTCCTTCTACTCAGCTATAGATGAGCAGAGTTCTGTATTAGGGGGAAATGTTTCCCGATGGTCACTCTTCACTCATCTAATGTGAATATCATTCTAGTGGGAGATGTGAGAAGATTGTTTTCTGTGTAGAATTTGTGTAGAAAACAAGATAGAAGGAAGAATGGGACACACACTCAGGAGGATGGCTGTGTTTGCAGCCCCTGTGTTCAGCCTCCTCAGCAGCTCCTGACAGCTGTAAGTGACCCCCCATAAGTGACAGTCCAGTGAGCAGATCGGGTCCCCGATGAAGATCGGACATCGTTCTATTCCCAATAAAAGTCGTTTTTCTCTCTGCCCGGGAAACACAACAAGAGAGAGAAGATTCCACAACTTAGGAGTGACACTCAGTGGGCGTGTCTAATGTGTAACCAATAGCAGTGCAGACTAAGGCTTTGTACTGACCAATAGCAGTGCAGAATGTCTCTATATAAGCCAGAGCGACGCAGACAAGTTTATGTGTTTATTGCAGTGACAATAGTTCTAGAATCATGACGGAGACTGAGAGCGCCCCAGCCGCCGCTCCTCCAGCGGAGCCCGCCGCCAAGAAGAAGCCGGCCAAGAAGGCGGCAGCCGGAGGAGCCAAGAAAGGCAGCAAGAAGCCGTCCGGTCCCAGCGTGTCCGAGCTCCTGGTCAAAGCCGTGGCCGCTTCCAAAGAGCGCAGCGGGGTCTCCCTGTCCGCCCTCAAGAAGGTCCTGTCCGCCGGAGGATACGATGTGGACAAGAACAACAGCCGCCTCAAGATCGCCATCAGGGGGCTGGTGACTAAGGGGACCCTCGTCCAGGTCAAAGGACACGGCGCCTCCGGATCCTTCAAGATCAACAAGAAGCAGGAGGACAAGGCGGCAGGCGCCAAGAAAAGCACCAAGAAGCCATCGGCTGCGGCCAAGTCCCCCAAGAAGCCGGCCGCCAAGAAGCCAGCCAAGTCCCCCAAGAAGAAGACCACCACCAAAGCCCCCACCGCAGCCAAGAGCCCCAAGAAGGCCGCCAAGAAACCCGCAAAAAAGCCTGCAGCTGCCAAAGCCAAGAAGGTGACAAAGAGCCCCAAGAAGCCCAAAGCTGCAGCCAAGCCGAAAAAAGTCGCCAAGAGTCCGGCTAAGAAGGCGGCTAAACCCAAGACAGCAGCCAAGCCCAAGAAGGCCGCTCCAAAGAAGAAATAATCCCCACCGGAGAGACCTCCTTTCATCTACACCCCCCAAAGGCTCTTCTCAGAGCCACCCACCTCCTCCTGACAGAGCTCTACATACACACAGCGACCAGGGGGGGCCGCATTAGAAGTCCTCCATACAGAGCAATGTGACCAGAGGCATGTTTCATTAAATACACCAACGTTTTGGGGGTTCTAATGTTGGATCTATATTATTATAAGTCTTATTTTCAGATAGCATTCCTGTTGCACATACAGTGACTTATATACTCTTTTTTTTTTTTTTTTAATTATTATTCATGATTTGATTGTTTCCCACGTATAAGCCTAGAGATTGTTATGTATTTCTCATTTTAAACCTTAATACAAATATTGAACGAGAGATCCGTCCCTGATACAAAATGATATATAACATCTGCAGTGCGGATTGGAGACCTGCAAATCGGAGACAATTCCCGCACACTGTCTGCGGGATCTCCCCGGGGAGGAGGGGATGAACATTTCCTCTTCTAGACGATCATTGTACAAGGAATTCTGACACTTCAATATGGAACGCAGCGACTGCAGATCCTTCTGTGATCATTAGAGGGGAGACACATCATCCTCTGGACGTGTTACAATGATCAGCGACAAGATCCTTGTGTTATGTGGACAATGTACTCTTTACTAAATATCCATTTCAGTTACAGATTTACCATTCCTCCTATATAGATATAGATCGGTTTAGCGGCCCTGATATCACATTTAGAGGGAAACAGTTGAACATCTGTCTCTGTTTGAAGTTTGATTGTAGGATCCTATAAACGCTCTCATTGGTTGACAGATGAAGAACAGGCTGTTATGATTGGCGGAGTGGGAAATGTTCAAAATGCCCGCCATAATTTCACATTATGCAACAATTACATCCCCCCCACCCCCTTATGGGCGGTAGTGGAACAAAAGGGGTTCAGGGAGTTCCCCGGATTCTCCACACAATACTGGATGAATTCTTCCTTCTAGTGCTAGTAGAGGAGATGAAGTGAGACCTTCCCCTCCCCCCATATGTTCTAATCTGCTGATGAATTGGAAGAGTCGTAAAATGATACAGAAAGATGTGTGGAGGTCTCCCCTCTGTATCGGGGAATGATTGTACGAGGTCGGAGAATAGTAGAGGAGATTGTACGGGAACAGAAGTATGATTTGTTACTTTGTGATGGATTGATGTTGGAAAGAATTGTATCAATAAATGACAATCCACACCGCACTCAAAGATAAGTAGAACAAATTATCACCGATATAAATTTGGGAGTTGATTTATTAAAAACAAACAATCAAGTGTAAATCCTAATCAGTATGTAATGGATGTAGACGTCTGTATGTATTGAGGAAGGAGATGTGTGGATGTCTTGTAGGGATTTCCCTGTCATATAGTCGGTGTGATGATGGAGTATATAGATCTCTTTGTATAGGAGGATGTGGTGGCTCTGAAAAGAGCCTTTGTGTTGGGATTAGTAGTAGTTCGGAGTGTGTGTCTCTCTATGCCCTCTCCCCGCGGATGCGGCGTGCCAGCTGGATGTCTTTGGGCATGATGGTGACCCTCTTGGCGTGGATGGCGCAGAGGTTGGTGTCCTCGAAGAGTCCGACGAGGTAAGCCTCAGAGGCCTCCTGCAGAGCCATGACGGCGGAGCTCTGGAAGCGCAGGTCGGTCTTGAAGTCCTGGGCGATCTCTCGGACGAGGCGCTGGAAGGGCAGCTTGCGGATGAGCAGCTCGGTGGATTTCTGGTAGCGGCGGATCTCTCGGAGAGCCACGGTGCCGGGCCTGTAGCGGTGAGGCTTCTTGACTCCGCCGGTGGCCGGGGCGCTCTTGCGGGCGGCTTTGGTGGCCAGCTGCTTGCGGGGAGCTTTGCCTCCGGTGGACTTACGGGCTGTCTGCTTGGTTCTCGCCATGACTGCTCAGTGCTTCGCTGATACAAGGAACGTGAGCTTATGCCGCTCTGCAGCGCTATTTATACACATCTCCAGCCCTCTGATTGGACAATGAGAGCACACTCCTCCTCCTCCGCCTTTTTTTTTTTTCAAATTGCCCGCCTAGATCTGCACGTTCTATTTTTGCAATAAATCGCTATTTTGTTTTCCCAAATCCAAAGTAAAATCTCCGCACATCACACAATACTCGGAGATCTCTGAACTCCTTCAATGTGGATTATTAATTAGAATATAAAGTGTGAGCGGGGATTCCACACTGAGCAGCTGTTGTCTGTTCTGCCAAATACACAGCACAGGGATCAGGGGGATCCGTCCATGCTCACTTCTTATAGGTCACCGATCACGGTATACATCTGACTTATAAAGAAGACTTTTCATGTCCCCTATAATGGGGATCAGGGGGATCCGTCCACCCCTAACAGCTCCAAGACTATAGAGGTTGCTGTCTTCTCTATTCTCCATACTCGCTCTATACAAATACCACACAGGAACCGCTCTGGTTTATTTATGCCGTGTAAATTGCCCGGATGCGATCCTCTGGAGATTAAAGATTTTTATTCTCTTATCAAGAAAAAAAAAAGAAAATGGAAGAAGAAATACTGTCCCAATGTAAACCGAATGAAGGAGAAACACTGACACCTGGTGGTGATAAGATGCATGGATTGTGTCCGGAGATCTGGGAAGAGATACAATGTGATTGGAATGTTTTCTTCCCTCATTCTATAGACGAGGATTGTATCAAAGTATTAGCAGAGCTGTGTGTGGAGTTAGGGGAATGGAAACACGGGCAGGTATAGATACACCGACTATCACCATTCATTGAAGTCATCTTCCTAGAGAAATAAATGGCCGGAAAATACAGCAGATTCTTGGCAGACACGTTTGGCGGACTATCAGGATGGATGGAATTATCCGGAATAGTTCAGCATATCGTTAGAATGAGGTGAGATCTCTCTCCCAGATACACCCAAATCTAGGAATCAATGGGGGACTGAATTGGGGAAGATCTTTCCTCGTCTACAATGAGAAGAGAAGATTCCCCGCTCGGTGTCAGGCCGGGAGATGAACAGATGTACATTGGAGACTCCACATCACATTCACTCTTTATATCCATCGCTCTGTCCGCGCTGCTTCCCCGGCTGTCCTGATCCTGGGACTTGTATCCAGATTTGTTGGAGTTCTGAACATCTATGAGCCCCTCTATGGTAACAGGCTGACACCAAACCCACCCAGATAGCCGCTTGTAGTATCTGGTTACAGCATACAGATGTGTCTTCTATATACTGTATATACCAGACTTCCCCTCCCCCCTGTGAGATGATTACACACTCTTGTATAATAAATAGCTTATAATTGCCGTTTCCCCCTCTGCTCCCTGATAGAATGGAAATAATGAAACTCTGATTGTATCCATCACACAATATGACACCATACATGATTATCGGAAGACATGGGACTATTATCGGGACATTCCGCTGTTCTCATTCCTGAGATGACTTTTATTTCTGTATCATTAATACTTTTCACACATTTGCCTCATTGGTTTATCACGTTTTATATGTAATCCCGGCATCATGTGTTATCTCATTAATGGACAGTGAAGATCTTTTGTCCTTAAAGTTGTATCCGATCTGTTGGGATAAACGAGGCTGAACTTTTCTCTGGAGCAGTTAGGATTGGTTGTGGTAAATCTCTACATTACACTCTATACATTGCTGGTTTATCTTTATGTTTTGTACTCAACTTTCCAAATAAACGAAAATGTGATGACAGCTCATTGATGGAAATGGTGGGTGGCTCTTAGAAGAGCCTTTGTGTCTTGTGTTGGGGTAATGATGATGATGATGGGGGGATTACTTGGCGCTGGTGTACTTGGTGACGGCCTTGGTGCCCTCGGAGACGGCGTGCTTGGCCAGCTCTCCGGGCAGGAGGAGGCGGACGGCGGTCTGGATCTCCCGGGAGGTGATGGTGCGGCGCTTGTTGTAATGAGCCAGGCGGGAAGCTTCGCCGGCGATGCGCTCGAAGATGTCATTGACGAAGGAGTTCATGATGCCCATGGCCTTGGACGAGATGCCGGTGTCGGGGTGCACCTGCTTGAGCACCTTGTACACGTAGATGGCATAACTCTCCTTCCTGCTCTTCCTCCGCTTCTTGCCGTCCTTCTTCTGGCTCTTGGTCACGGCTTTCTTGGAGCCCTTCTTGGGCGCCGGAGCTGACTTGGCTGGTTCAGGCATGATAAGGGTTAACGATATCTTCTCCGCTCTGTGAAGGGAAAATGTGCTGGAACCGCCCTCATGTGCTGCTTATATAGGCGTCCTATGCAAATGAGCCTCATCCCTCCTCACTCTTCTATTGGAGGATTCAGTCATGTGATGGGGAGTGACGTCATGCTTTCTTTTCTCCTTTACAGATTGGTTTAGAGACAAGTCAGCACAGTATTGGCTGGATTGAAACAGGACCAATCACAGCGTGTGACGTCAGAGCACTGAGTGTATAAATAAAGGGGAGTGGCTGTGGGGTGACATTCTCTAGTCTCGATCATTCGGTGATAATGTCAGGACGCGGCAAACAAGGAGGCAAGGTTCGGGCTAAGGCCAAGACCCGATCATCCCGTGCTGGTCTGCAGTTCCCAGTCGGTCGTGTTCACCGCCTGCTCAGGAAGGGCAACTATGCCGAGCGGGTCGGGGCCGGAGCTCCCGTCTATCTGGCCGCCGTGCTCGAGTATCTGACGGCTGAGATCCTGGAGCTGGCCGGCAACGCCGCCCGCGACAACAAGAAGACCCGCATCATCCCCCGACACCTCCAGCTGGCTGTCCGCAACGACGAGGAGCTCAACAAGCTGCTGGGCGGAGTCACCATCGCCCAGGGAGGAGTCCTGCCCAACATCCAGGCCGTGCTGCTGCCCAAGAAGACCGAGAGCCACAAGGCCGCCAAATCCAAGTAATAATCCCCGACAATTCCTCCACCTCTATTACCCAACACAACGGCTCTTTTCAGAGCCACCCACCTCTCCATACAAAGAGCCCGACATACATTGTTTTGTTGCCTAGTCTCCGATGTGTCTAATGTGATTCATAGTTCACCCTAAAAGCAAACACGTTATATTCTTCTTCACACTTCTTACAGGTCAGTAGTAAAGTAGGAAGATTCGGCCCCATTATACCTCTCCATACAAAGACACACATACATTGTTATCGGGGATCTGATTGTAAAAAATACAGGATTTTCTTTTATATGTTGATCATAAAATGGTTCCTCTGAAACTATAAGATGTGATCCCGACGGGAGAACAATGTGTCCGTAATAAGAAATGGTGAAATATTTGATATAGTAATGTGATCTCATTACAGGGACTTCATTCTCCTCCATCCTTTCTAGTAGTTCTGATGATGGCAAATCATTCCCCCCAACTGGAAAGGAGCCCACAGATCTCATCCCCTTCTTCACACCCCCACAAGGAAATATACGTTTTACCATCCAAAGGAATCTCCCGCCGAAATTCTATGGATTGTTCCCATCATCTCACAATCACAATATTAGACCCCCTTCTTTTCACACAATTTAATTCCCCAACAGTAATACATACGCTGGAAATGGTAAAGTCCGGGATTTTTTTGTTCTGCAGAGTAGACAGCGCAGACTCTCTACCAAAAAAAACACTGCTGGTTGTGGGGCAAAGAGCTCAATTTTTGCCCGCCAGAATTGTGAAGATCACAGACAAAAATCCATCCCTTTTCTACCGCCAGAGGTTAGACGGGAATGACTAAATACAAAAACATTTCTATATGTTCTATTTTATTCCAAGTGCTCGGAATCCACTACTACACACACAACGTTTATCTTCCTTTATGACGGAAAAGAAAGCATTCATAATGACATATGTCACTGACCGATTTTCATTTCACAAAACACATTTTTCAGGTCTGATAAATCAGGTCGGTTTCCTGTTTAGATTCTAATATGTGACATTTTCTGCAGAATACATTGTTGCGGCCCCGCCCCTTTGCAACCCACCCCCACCCTTTCATACAGACATGGGGGGGGGGGTCCCAATAATAACTCCGGGTGACAGAAATGTGGAAAAGATGAGAACCACAGGCAACAGCAATTCGTTTTTAGTGACTAAGGAACGTGGTGTTCATTGGTGAACAACGTACCTGAAAAAATAATAAAAGTGAGATAACGATATTGTAAGACAGATCTGTTGTGTTGCATCTAAAGGAAATCATACAATCGGATTGCATAGTGTATGTTTAGTTAAAAGGAACTTCCTTACACACACACAGCAAAAATGTATCATTACAGAAGAAATCTATAGACAGCCCTTTGGATGAGAAGGTGGGTGGCCCTGAGAAGGGCCTTTGTGTAGATGAAGTGAGTAGTAGGTCTATGAGGGTTTAGCCTCCGAATCCGTAGAGAGTGCGGCCCTGGCGTTTGAGAGCATAGACGACATCCATGGCGGTGACGGTCTTCCTCTTGGCGTGCTCGGTGTAGGTGACGGCATCGCGGATGACATTCTCCAGGAAGACTTTGAGCACTCCGCGGGTCTCCTCATAGATGAGTCCGGAGATGCGCTTGACACCCCCTCTGCGGGCCAAACGTCGGATGGCGGGTTTGGTGATGCCTTGGATGTTGTCCCGGAGCACCTTCCTGTGCCGCTTAGCGCCTCCTTTCCCCAGACCCTTCCCTCCTTTACCGCGACCAGACATGGCGACTCTTCTCTGTTACTAAGAAGAACTGAAATTGACTGATTCGCCCGCCCGCCCTCCTTTTATAGAGACTGTGCGGACCTGATGGAAACCATCCTGAGAAAAGGCGGAGTCACACCCATTCATTACACAGAATAGATTTGTTTTTCCATTTGTAAGGCTCCTAAACATTCTGCTGTTTTGAAAATGATGGCAAGAGAAATCCATCTAGAGATGTGAAATCTATTCTTGCCTCTTAATGATTTTCTAGGTATTCTTCAGAGATTATACTGAAAATATACATTTTTGGACTCCTGATAACAGAAACCCCAATCACCAGATACTATTGTCAATAATAATGTCATATTTATAAAATAGTACTCTGAAAAGGAAAACGATATACAGATAACCCCTTGTTTTTTCCCCCCTGTTTTAAGCCCGAGCGGACCTGATAGGAGACTAATGGAAAAGGGGCGGGGCCACAGCACGTTGGTTTTCTGCAGAGAATTTCACATTCTTAGAACCTTGTAAATATGTGGCAGATTGCATGTTACCGAGGGGGAAACCGATCTGGTTCTTCAGACATGAAATCTTTACTTCATTCATTGTGCATTTTTATCTGTGTCATGGTTACTAACATGAATTGCACATTTCTTTTTAGACATATCCAGGTTGTGATATGAGGACGATCTTAACTGATAAATGTCCAGAAAGAAATACAAAACAATATCAGTCAGTGACATGAACATCATATTCTGTGTGTAGCAGTGGTGAGATCCTGGGTTCTGAGAACATATAGAAGTGTTTTCTCATGGTTCAGTAACAAACAGATTCCTTTCCTAATCATTCCGGACTAATGACATGACAGTGTTAATCATATTTCTCCGATAAATGTCTCATCCGATCATCTCCTCGGTGTCGGATTTGGCGGTATAAGAGAGATGAATATATATCTGTAACGATCTACATAATTCCGGCGGGCACATTTTGAAAACAGCAATTTTAAATCTGAACCAATCACAGCTGTGGGCGTTTCCTTCATCATCCAGTAATACTGCCTTCTTTTGAGGACACCAAAGAAATGTATTGCGAGATCTCTCTATGTTTTCAGCCCAGAAAATACTTGCTCAGTAGACTTCCTATTGATCTCTATAGCAGGGCGGAGTCTGTATTCTGAAGTCCAATCAAAGAACAAAACAATCTGAAATTAATATTTCCAACGTATTTCTTGGTTAATTATTATTATTATTATTATTATTATTATTATTATTATTATTATTATTATTATACAGGATTTATATAGCGCCGACAGTTTACGCAGCGCTTTACAACATTAGGGCAGACAGTACAATTACAATACAATTCAATACAGGAGAAATCAGAGAGCCCTGCTCGTTAGAGCCTACAATCTAGGAGGGAGGGTCAACTTATACAAAAGGGTAATAGCTGTGGGGGATGAGCTAATGGAGAAAATAGTGCAGTTGTTAGATGGAGGCAGGATAGGTTTCTCTGAAGAGGAAAGTTTTTAGGGATTGCCTAAAAGTGGATACATTTGGAGACAGTCTGACAGATTGGGGTAGGGAATTCCAGAGGATAGTCGAGGCTCATGAATCCATGAATTAATCCATGGATTGAATAAAGAAATGATGACAAAATTGCAGTATTTAATGTTCCCCTTTCAGTCATTCCTCCTGGTTATACATTATAATAGGGGTGCCGCCACTGCACTTTTCTATTCCAGTTACTATATAACCCTTTCATGACTAAGCCTATTTTTGAAATTTGGTGTTTACAAGTTAAAATCCATATTTTTTGTTAGAAAATTACTTAGAACCCCCAAATATTATATATATATATTTTTTTTAGCAGAGAATCTAGAGAATAAAATGGAGATTGTTGCAATATTTTATATCACACGGTATTTGTGCAGCGGTGTTTTAAACGCAAATTTTTGGAAAAGGGACACTTCCATGAATTTTAAAAAATCCAAACAGTAAAGTTACCCCAATTTTTTTGTATAATGTGAAAGACTATGTTACGCCGAGTAAATAGATACCAAACATGTCACGCTTTATAATTGCGCGCACTCGTGGAATGGCGACAAACTATGGTAGCTATGAATTTCCATAGGCGACGCTTTAATTTTTTTTATTTTTTTTTTTTTTTATGGTTACCAGGTTAGAGCTACAGAGGAGGTCTAGGACTAGAATTATTACTCTCGCTCTGACGATCGCGGGGATACCTCACATGTGTGATTTGAACACTGTTTACATATGCGTGCGCAACTTTCGTATGCATTTTCTTCGCTGCGCGAGCTCGCGGGGACGGGGGCGCTTTAAATTTTTTTTTTATGTATTTTATTTATTTTTATTTTATTTTTATTTTTATAGGTTGTGACAGGTACTCTTTATGGAGGGATGGGGGGTCTAAAAGACCCCCCATCCCTCCTTTACACTTCAAAGTATTCAGATCGCCGAAAATGGCGATTCTGAATACTGTATATTTTTTTAAAATTTGGCACCATTGGCAGCCGAGTAAACGGGAAGTGACGTCAAGACGTTACTTCCGCGTTTACATTGAGAAGGCTGGAACGAAGCCGCCGACAGCTTCGCTCCAGCCCGCCCACAGCCGCCGGAGGCACCCGATTGGACACCGGGCCTCCCGATCGCACGGGAGGCCCGGTAAGAGCGGTGGGAGGCAGCGGGAGGGGGGATGTCCCCTCCCGCTCCGCCGGTATAACAGCCGAGCGGCTTTTAGCCGCATGGTTGTTATATACAGATAGCCGATCGCCCGCTCGAAACAACGGTACCGGGATGATGCCTGCAGTTGCAGGCATCATCCCGGTATAACCCCGGAAAGCCAAGTACGCATATCTGCGTACGGTCGGCGGGAAGGGGATAAAGTCCCCACAATGATGCTCCGGTGTGTGTTCCTTTAGGCCATACACTACACCAATGTATTGCAACATCTCTAATCTCCAATTATCTCTCAGCAGTAAAGTATCTCCGAGAGTCCCGGAACAGATTCCTTGTAATACGTTGTATCATTTCTCCACAATCCTCCCAGTGCAGAATGACGGCTCTCTGATCACCTTGTATCCCTTCTACTAGATCAGTGGTTCTCAACCTGGGGGTCAGGACCCCCTCAGGGGTCGAATGATAATTTGCCAGGGGGTCACCGAATCCTGGGCTGTTCCTGAAGCCCGCACTGCTCTCCCAGCCTTTTTGCGGCTACCCAGCTGGGCTGTCCCTGGAGCCCGTGGCCGCCCACTTAGCCTATTCGCAGCCGCCCATTCAGTTCACGGCATGGCTGGGGGACAGAGACTAGAGGCTAGAGGTCAGCTGACTGGTGAGGAATGTGAAGTAGGAGGGGCTGGAGGAGACCCTATCTCCTGATTTCGACATAGGTGCCACTGTTACGAGACACCACAAAGTCAGAGACACAGTGAGTAACCTGTGATTATGGTTGCCATTAAAAGTGCCCACTACAGTTCTCAGATCAGCAGATGACCTTGATCAAGAGCACCTAAGTTGGCTGATCAGAACTCCCCACCAGCACTGCCACTTATCCCAACTACCCACCAGCACTGCCACTCATCCCATTCCCCCCACTCCTCACCAAGGAGTAAGAGAAGGAATAAAAATAGAGAATACATGGAAGGGAGAGGAAAAGAGGGGGAGGAACAAAGAAAAAGGGAGAGAAAGACAAAGAGAAAAGACGGCTAGAGAGAGGAATGGGGAAAAAAAAATAAGAAATTAGGATGGAGAAAGAAAGGGAAACAAAGAGAAAGAGTGGCACGTCCTAAAATGTACCATAAGGGGTTTCAATACTGTACGAGTGGAAGGAACTCAGGGAGCGCTGAATGTCCATTAGGGGCGCAAATTACTTGTCTTGCCTTGGGTGCTGACCACCTACGCTACAAAAATAATTTTACTTTTGGGGTCCCCACAACTTGGGAAATTTTATCAAGGGGTCACAGCACTAGCAAGGTTGAGAACCACTGCTCTAGATCGACCTAGGTGTCTTCTAAGCAGTACCTATAGATATTTTAGCTGCCCAAAAACATAACATTTAGGATTCTGTGTATGTTTAGTAGGGATGAGCTTCGTGTTCGAGTCGAACCCATGTTCGACTCGAACATCGGCTGTTCGATCGTTCGCCGAATTGCGAACGTTATGGGCCGTTCGCGCTAAATTCGTGTGGCGCGTCACGGCCCATAATTCACTGCGGCATCGCAGTGCATTGCTGGCTGATGATTGGCCAAGCATGCACTATGACCCGCATGCTTGGCCAATCACAGCGCCGTCAGTAGAGAGAGCTGTAATTGGCCAAAGCCAGGGTGGCTTTGGCCAATTATGGTTCAGGGGATTTAGTACACACCCCACACTATATAAGGCCGCCTGCACGGCGGCCCTGTGTAGTGTGTGTTCCGGTGTGCTGAGAGATAGAGAGAGAGAGAGAGAGACAGTGTCATTTGATTTGAGTTAGATAGATTAGGCAGAACAGTCAGTCAGTTAGCTGCACTTACAGTGTATTGTGTATATATATGCATCCCAGGTGTTGCATATATATATATACACTGTATTCAGTTTAGCTAGATCCGTTCCTGTTATCTTCTATCTAGACTATTTACATTTAATGCAGTGCGTCCTGCTCACAGTGTTCAGCTAGATCCGTTCCTGCTATTTACATTTAGTGCAGTGCGTCCTGCTCACAGTGTTCAGCTAGATCCGTTCCTGTTATCTTCTAGACTATTTACATTTAGTGCAGTGCGTCCTGCTCACAGTGTTCAGCTAGATCTGTTCCTGCAATTTACATTTAGTGCAGTGCGTCCTGCTCACAGTGTTCAGCTAGATCCGTTCCTGCTATTTACATTTAGTGCAGTGCGTCCTGCTCACAGTGTTCAGCTAGATCCGTTCCTGCTATTTACATTTAGTGCAGTGCGTCCTGCTCACAGTGTTCAGCTAGATATGTTCCTGTTATTTACATTTAGTGCAGTGCGTCCTGCTCACAGTGTTCAGCTAGATCCGTTCCTGCTATTTACATTTAGTGCAGTGCGTCCTGCTCACAGTGTTCAGCTAGATCCGTTCCTGCTATTTACATTTAGTGCAGTGCGTCCTGCTCACAGTGTTCAGCTAGATCCGTTCCTGCTATTTACATTTAGTGCAGTGCGTCCTGCTCACAGTGTTCAGCTAGATCCGTTCCTGTTATCTTCTAGACTATTTACATTTAGTGCAGTGCGTCCTGCTCACAGTGTTCAGCTAGATCCGTTCCTGCTATTTACATTTAGTGCAGTGCGTCCTGCTCACAGTGTTCAGCTAGAGCCGTTCCTGCTATTTACATTTAGTGCAGTGCGTCCTGCTCACAGTGTTCAGCTAGATCCGTTCCTGTTATCTTCTAGACTATTTACATTTAGTGCAGTGCGTCCTGCTCACAGTGTTCAGCTAGATCCGTTCCTGCTATTTACATTTAGTGCAGTGCATCCTGCTCACAGTGTTCAGCTAGATCCGTTCCTGTTATCTTCTAGACTAATTACATTTAGTGCAGTGCGTCCTGCTCACAGTGTTCAGCTAGATCCGTTCCTGTTATCTTCTAGACTATTTACATTTAGTGCAGTGCGTCCTGCTCACAGTGTTCAGCTAGATCCGTTCCTGTTATCTTCTAGACTATTTACATTTAGTGCAGTGCGTCCTGCTCACAGTGTTCAGCTAGATCCGTTCCTGTTATCTTCTAGACTATTTACATTTAGTGCAGTGCGTCCTGCTCACAGTGTTCAGCTAGATCCGTTCCTGTTAAATTCCTACTGACAGGCAGGCTTGTCTGGTTACAGTATATAAAGCTACCTGAAGAAAATTACAGGTGTTCTATTTGATCCTATTAGTACCACGGTCAGGCAGCTAGACTATTTACATTTAGTACAGTGCGTCCTGCTCACAGTGTTCAGCTAGATCCGTTCCTGTTATCTTCCTACTGACAGGCAGGCTTGTCTGGTTACAGTATATAAAGCTACCTGAAGAAAATTACAGGTGTTCTATTTGATCCTATTAGTACCACGGTCAGGCAGCTAGACTATTTACATTTAGTACAGTGCGTCCTGCTCACAGTGTACAGCTAGATCCGTTCCTGTTATCTTCCTACTGACAGGCAGGCTTGTCTGGTTACAGTATATAAAGCTACTTGAAGAAAATTACAGGTGTTCTATCCCAGCTTAGTGCAGCTACAGGCCATTAGTATGTCTGGAAGGCCAAGAAGGAGAGGCAGACAGTCACAAGCCAATAAGAGAGGGCAAGCAGGCTCTGTGTCTAGTGCTGGTCGTGGAGACGGTGCATCCTCATCAGCACGTGGCCATGGGACACGCTTGGCCTTTTTTTCGGCAGCTGGCCGTGTTGAGCCGCAACATGCGGAAGACTTGGTCGAGTGGATGACCAAGCCGTCCTCATCCTCCTCATCCTCTCTCACCCATGCCCAGGGTGCTTTGTCTGGCAAAGCAGCGGCCTCTTCCCTCAGCTCAATGTCATCAGTGACTCCTTCCCTAGCTCCACCATGTCCTCATGAGGATTCCCTCGAACTGTTTGACCACAGTGTTGGGTACATGCTCCAGGAGGATGCCCAGCGTTTGGAAGGCTCTGATGACGATACTGAGCTCGATGAAGGCAGTAACATGAGCACGGACAGAGGGGGTGCCCAAGAAGGACAGCAATCTGGCAGTCATGCTCCCCCTGCTGCAGCATACTGCCAGGTTTGCTCCAGTGATGAGGAGGGAGGGGATGATGAGGTCACTGACTCAACGTGGGTGCCTGATAGGAGAGAGGAGGAGGAGGAGGAGGAGGAGGAGGAGGCGGCGGCACATCACCAACGAGGCAGGATGCCCTCCAGGGGCCAGCCTAAGGGCAGCACATTGACTGCATCACACCCCAAAGCTCCACATGTGCAGGGCGCTGCAGTCTCTGCGCGTTATTCAAAGGGCCTGGTAATGGACTGGGGGGTACCCATGCCGTTTGTCTCACTGATTTTCATCCATATTGCCAGGACCCGACATGACATTAAACCCGCAAGCAGTTTTAAATGAGATTTTTTCCTTTAAAAATGACATTTGGTGCAGGGACTGTTCTAAACACGGGAAACACGCGTCACTTTACAGGCATACTATAGACACCCCCCAGGTACGATATTTAAAGGAATATTTCACTTTTTTTTTTTTTACTTTAAGCATCATTAAAATCACTGCTCCCGAAAAAACGGCCGTTTTTAAAAGTTTTTTTTGCATTGATACATGTCCCCTGGGGTAGGACCCGGGTCCCCAAACCCTTTTTAGGACAATACCATGCAAATTAGCCTTTAAAATGAGCACTTTTGATTTTGAACGTTCGAGTCCCATAGACGTCAATGGGGTTCTAACGTTCGTGCGAACTTTCGGTCCGTTCGCGGGTTCTGGTGCGAACCGAACCGGGGGGTGTTCGGCTCATCCCTAATGTTTAGGGTTGCTGTCAACCGGTTTGTAAATTAGGAGACCTAGTTGAGCTTTTTTTTTAGGGAATGTTAACCATTGTTACCGAGTACATTAAGGTGTGCACTCTCACCCAAAAGTCTTCCAGGTGAGAAACAACGTTCCCTCCCGGCCACAGCCTCGAAAGCTCACGAGGGACACCTCAGGGTACTCCTCCATCCACCTTTATTGTGTCATTTAGTCATCATAACATAGAGAGGATTTCAGTGACAGACATCCTATGGGCTCTATAGTGGAGATGTCCACAGAAGACAGTGAAGGCGGAGATGTTCCCGGAATGACCTCTAGGTGGCAGAGTGGAACGATACATGTGATGGAGTCCGGAGAGCAGAGAGCCTCAGCCCCCCACAATCCCCCCTGATCCCCATTATAGGGGACATGAAAAGTCTTCTTTATAAGTCAGATGTATACCGTGATCGGTGACCTATAAGAAGTGAGCATGGACGGATCCCCCTGATCCCTGTGCTGTGTATTTGGCAGAACAGACAACAGCTGCTCCGTGTGGAATCCCCGCTCACACTTTCTATTCTAATTAATAATCCACATTGAAGGAGTTCAGAGATCTCCGAGTATTGTGTGATGTGCGGAGATTTTACTTTGGATTTGGGAAAACAAAATAGCGATTTATTGCAAAAATAGAACGTGCAGATCTAGGCGGGCAATTTGAAAAAAGAAAAAAAAAAGGCGCTTTTCAATGAGGAGGAGGAGTGTGCTCTCATTGTCCAATCAGAGGGCTGGAGATGTGTATAAATAGCGCTGCAGAGCGGCATAAGCTCACGTTCCTTGTATCAGCGAAGCACTGAACAGTCATGGCAAGAACCAAGCAGACAGCCCGTAAGTCCACCGGAGGCAAAGCTCCCCGCAAGCAGCTGGCCACCAAAGCCGCCCGCAAGAGCGCCCCGGCCACCGGCGGAGTCAAGAAGCCTCACCGCTACAGGCCCGGCACCGTGGCTCTCCGAGAGATTCGCCGCTACCAGAAATCCACCGAGCTGCTCATCCGCAAGCTGCCCTTCCAGCGCCTCGTCCGAGAGATCGCCCAGGACTTCAAGACCGACCTGCGCTTCCAGAGCTCCGCCGTCATGGCTCTGCAGGAGGCCTCTGAGGCTTACCTCGTCGGACTCTTCGAGGACACCAACCTCTGCGCCATCCACGCCAAGAGGGTCACCATCATGCCCAAAGACATCCAGCTGGCACGCCGCATCCGCGGGGAGAGGGCATAGAGAGACACACACTCCGAACTACTACTAATCCCAACACAAAGGCTCTTTTCAGAGCCACCACATCCTCCTATACAAAGAGATCTATATACTCCATCACATCGACTATGACAGGGAAATCCTTACAAGACATCCACACATCTCCCCACCTCCTTCCTCAATAGACATCTACACCCACTACATACCGATTATGTTTTACACTACTCATTTTTTTTTTTCTCTAATCTTTTCCTCTGGACTGCTCCATGCTGTGATAGAACTTAAGTCACTTGTACAATAATCCTGTCAGTCCAGCCAAGGCCCCCCCGGGACACTCCGCCCCCCTCTTTCCCTATCCATCACTTCTCATCTCTCCAGAGACCCGTCTGGAAATATGAAGGCTGACTAGGAAAAAAAACTGCCAAGTCCCTTTTCTCATTTTATTTCAACACTACCGCCTTATATCGGTGAACATTTCTTCTACTTTCAACACTACCGCCTTAAATCGGTGAACATTTCTTCTACTTTATGGTTTATCTGAAGGGATTATGAATGTTTGGCCGGGGGGACCATATTTGTACAGTGGGGGCTCATGAGAATAAGAGAATTATCTTTGAGTGCGGTGTTAGATTGTCATTTATTGATACAATTATTTCCATCAATCCATCACAAATGGAGAGACTAGAAGGAACAATTCATCCAGTATTGTGTGAAAAAATCCGGGGAACTCCCTTTTTTGTTCCATTATTCTCTACCGCCCATGGATGGGGGGGGGGTAATTGTTGCATAATGGAAAACTGAAATTATGGCGGGCAGTTTGAAAATTTCCAACTCCGCCAATCATAACCGCCTGTGCTTCATCTGTCAACCAATGAGAGCGTTTTATAATGAAATTTCTGACATGGAACCTGAAATGTATCCGTTTCCCTCCGAATGTGATATCGGCGACCTGGGGATGGTAAATCTGTAACTGGATATTTATTTAGTAAAGAGTACATTGCCCACATAACACAATGATCTTGTCGCTGATCATTCTTACTCCACCTCCCTGGGGAGATCTCCCAGTGCGAAAATTGTCTCCAATCCGCACCACAGAAGTGTATATGTATATATATATATTGGGGGGGGGATACCTGAAGCTATCCTTTGTATCAATGACGGATGTCATGTGAAGAGTCCTGTGATCGGATCTCCCGCTGTATTCTATATTATTCTATAGAGGGGATTGGGTAAGGTGGTCACATTGCTCTGTATGGAGGACTTCTAATGCGGCCCCCCCTGGTCGCTGTGTGTATGTAGAGCTCTGTCAGGAGGAGGTGGGTGGCTCTGAGAAGAGCCTTTGGGGGGTGTAGATGAAAGGAGGTCTCTCCGGTGGGGATTATTTCTTCTTTGGAGCGGCCTTCTTGGGCTTGGCTGCTGTCTTGGGTTTAGCCGCCTTCTTAGCCGGACTCTTGGCGACTTTTTTCGGCTTGGCTGCAGCTTTGGGCTTCTTGGGGCTCTTTGTCACCTTCTTGGCAGCTGCAGGCTTTTTTGCGGGTTTCTTGGCGGCCTTCTTGGGGCTCTTGGCTGCGGTGGGGGCTTTGGTGGTGGTCTTCTTCTTGGGGGACTTGGCTGGCTTCTTGGCGGCCGGCTTCTTGGGGGACTTGGCCGCAGCCGATGGCTTCTTGGTGCTTTTCTTGGCGCCTGCCGCCTTGTCCTCCTGCTTCTTGTTGATCTTGAAGGATCCGGAGGCTCCATGTCCTTTGACCTGGACGAGGGTCCCCTTAGTCACCAGCCCCCTGATGGCGATCTTGAGGCGGCTGTTGTTCTTGTCCACATCGTATCCTCCGGCGGACAGGACCTTCTTGAGGGCGGACAGGGAGACCCCGCTGCGCTCTTTGGAAGCGGCCACGGCTTTGACGAGGAGCTCGGACACGCTGGGACCGGACGGCTTCTTGCTGCCTTTCTTGGCTCCTCCGGCTGCCGCCTTCTTGGCCGGCTTCTTCTTGGCGGCGGGCTCCGCTGGAGGAGCGGCGGCTGGGGCGCTCTCAGTCTCCGTCATGATTCCTCTTCAAGAAGGTTTACAAAACGTTCATAATACGATGATCCGAGCGCTCTGCCTTTATACAGTACGATCGTCATTTCTATTGGTTGGTATACAACACGCTGTCTGCACTCCTATTGGTTACACATTAGACACGCCCACCCACTCTTACTTCAGTAATGGGGAATCTTCTCTCTCTTGTTGTGTTTTCCGGGCAGAGAGAAAAATGATTTTATTCTGGAATAGAACGATGTCCGATCTTCATCGGGGACCCGATCTGCTCACTGGACTGTCACTTATCGGGGGTCACTTACAGCTGTCAGGAGCTGCTGAGGAGGCTGAACACAGAGGCTGCAAACACAGCCATCCTCCTGAGTGTGGGTCCCATTCTTCCTTCTATCTTGTTTTCTACACAAATTCTACCCAGAAAACAATCTTCTCACATCTCCCACTAGAATGATCTTCACATTAGATGAGTGAAGAGTGACCATCAGGAAACATTTCCCCCTAATACACAACTCTGCTCATCTATAGCTGAGTAGAAGGAGCCTGGAACAAAAACATCAGCCGGTGACATGAGATCCTTGTGTGATGTGATGGCAGATATTGTTATACATACAAATGTCTCAGCTGATTACACAATGTCATGTTTGATGTGCTATGTATCATTATCTGGTCATCATGATACATCTATTGTTATCCAGATACTTTGAGTATGTTTATCGATCTCTTTTACTACACAGCTATATATCCTACGCGGGTGCAATGCTTGCTTTTAATCCTTCTATCTTGAATATAAGTTTATTGTTTTGGTGATCAAAGAGTCAATCCATCAGCATTGGATCCCCCAAGAGATCATTTCAGTAACAAGAATTTTGCTGAAAATCCTAATATAGTGTAGCTTTAGGTGAATCGTGATAGTAAATATTGGCTATTTGTAGGTTAGTGAGGGGTGGATTTATTTCTAGGCTACTAAACTAAAAACATGCATACTGACCACAAAACGTATTTTATTCTGTTAACATTCTCCAGGACAAGATTTCAGGGTGTTCCCTTCCTCTCAGATCCAAAGAAAACTAAAAGTAAAGGGAATTCACCAAAAGAATTGAACTTAGAGATTTAAATATTAGACCCCCTTTACACCTTTATCATCTCCCCTCTGTATCCCAGTTAGGTCCGCTCCTCCTTTCCCTAGATAGCATCTCTTCTCTGTATCCTCAATATCTCCTCTCCTCTGTATCCCCCAGAGCCCCGATCTACTAGTGTGGATGAATTCCGGCTAATTCTGAAAATATACAGCGCTAAAAACTTTCACTGATCCAATGATCCCAATCACATGGAAAGTACATGTATCTCATAATACAATACATCTCCAGAGACCAAGATATGAATTCTAAATAACTACTAGATTATTGTAAAGAAAGGAAGAAAGGAAAAAGATAGATAGATAGATAGATAGATAGATAGATAGATAGATAGATAGATAGATAGATAGATAGATCGATCCCCATAAACTTTACACATGATGTCCGCCTCCTCCCCCAACTTTATTCTAATTTATACTCAATATATAGCACACCTCTCCTTCCTATCATTAATAGCACCGGACCACCGTATGTACAAAAGCATCGCTCCTCTATATCCTGAATAGCACTTCTCCACTGTATCCTAATTAGCACGACTCCACCAATATCTCCATAAAGAGGACCTGTCACCTGACCAATACTATCACATAGGGGGATGGGAGACACTGGGACTGAAAAGACCACCAATATATCCATAAAGAGGACCTGTCCATCCAACTGGGGCACCCCTTAGTTCGTGGACTGGAGGAGTTGCTCTATTTTCCATACTTGCGGTACACAAATACCACACATGAACCATGTTGATGTTATGTAAATCCTGTAAGTTGTTTTATACCAGGGAGGGACCTGGAAGTGACCCTCTGGAGATTTACTCTGATCACTGACAATATTCAATAAAAAGCAATAAAAAAATGGATCCCACTCTATTCCAAATGAAGGTGCAACACTGACACCTGGCGGTCACAAGATACATGGCATCTGTACTGAGATCTGGGAAGAGATACAATGTGATTCGTTGTAATGTTTTCCTTCCTAATTCCCAAATTGTGTTTTACAATGTAGACTTTTGTAGCTGAACCAGAACAATGTCTGGGGATCTAGTAGTGAATTGGAAACACAAGCGGCCATCTAGATACTTGACATTTTTTTTTTTGTTAGTTTGTTTTTTTTCTTGTTTGTTATTTTGTTTTTTTTTGTGTTTTTTTTTTTTTTGTTTTTTTTTTGGGGGGGGGGGGGGGGGGGTAGATGTACCTGGCTAGCAAAGCCCATCGAATAATCCAGAATCATTTTGTACATGGTTAGAATGAAGTCACAGCTCTGATGTGTGGTATGTGGGTGGCTCATTTCCACTATACAACACAAAGACATCCACTTCTCCATACAAAGAGCCCCACATACATTGTTATCGGGAGATCTGATTGTAAATATAGATAACAGAAAGTTTGATCTCTATGGGAGAACAATGTGATAATGACCACACACCTCTCCATTAGGGATGAGCCGAACACCCCCGATTTGGTTCGCACCAGAACCTTCGAACGGACCGAAAATTTGCACAAACGTTAGAACCCCATTGACGTCTATGGGACTCGAACGTTCAAAATCAAAAGTGCTAATTTTAAAGGTTAATTTGCACGGTATTGTCCTAAAAAGGGTTTGGGGACCCGGGTCCTGCCCCAGGGGACATGTATCAATGCAAAAAAAAGTTTTAAAAACGGACGATTTTTCGGGAACAGTGATTTTAATGATACTTAAAGTGAAAAAAAAAGTGAACTATTCCTTTAAATATTGTACCTGGGGGGTGTCTATAGTATGCCTGTAAAGTGGCGCGTGTTTCCCGTGATTAGTACAGTCCCAGCACAAAATGACATTTTTAAAGGAATAAAAGTCATTTAAAACTGCTTACGGCTTTAATGTAATGTCCGGTCCCAGTAATATGGATGAAAATCAGTGAGATAAAAGGCATGGGTACCCCCCAGTCCATTACCAGGCCCTTGGGTTCTTGTATGGATATTAAGGGGAACCCCGCACCCAATTAAAAAAAAAGGAAAGGTGTGAGGCCCCAGGCCTTCTGAACAGCAGTATGCAGATGGTGCAAACAAGACAGGGACTGTAGGTTTGTTGTTAAGTAGAATCTGTTTGTAATTTTGAACAGGTGCATTTTTAAAGTGTAGCTCCAGACTAAAAATCTATTTTTTAGCTTTTTGTAAAACATAGGGAAGGGTTATCACCCCTGTGACATTTGTTTTGCTGTCTGTGCACCTCTTCAGAAGATTTTACCTCACTTTCTGTCCCAATGACAAATGTTTTGTGACAATTTGGGGGTTTTAGTTAAACAAGGATTGGTGATAAAGCATCAGTGGAGAGGAGACATGTTTTTCCCATATTAACTCTTACAGGAGAGAATTTCCTATCCTAGGGGTAGATTTCATCTCACTTTCTGTTGTCTCCTTCCGTTTGCAAGTAGGAGTCGTTTGTAAGTTGGATGTATGAAAGTAGGGGCCTGCCCTATATACTCTGCAGAAATTGCGGCCTTAGGTGTTGGTGTTGCCACAACACTGTAAGCCCTCACAGTTACTCTTGGTGGGCGCAGGAACGGGCTCTGCTGTGAAATATTAGATGAAGAATTGTAATTACATGTCCCTGTTGAACAGGGTCAGAAAAATTGGGCCTTTGGTGGCGGTGGTGCTGGTGTCACAATACTGTAAGTCCTCACAGTTACTCTTGGTGGGCGCAGAAATGGGCAGCTGCAAAATATTAAAAATTGGCAGAAAAATTGGGCCTTAGGCACTGGTGCCACAACACTGCAACCCCTCACAGATACTCTAGGAATGAGCCCTCCTGTAAAATATTGCATCAACATTTGTAATTACAAGCCTCTGTTAAACAGGGGATGAAAAATTGGCCCTTAGCCACTGGTGGCGGCGCCTAGAACCAAAAATATTCTTACAAGCTATCAGCATGATCATTGAGGAGGAAGAGGCACTGATGCTGGTGCCACAACACTGCAACCCCTCACAGATACTCTAGTTGGAGCGCAGGAACGAGCCCTGCTGCAAAGTATTGCATCAAAAATTGTAATTACATGCCCCTGTTAAACGGGGGCTGAAAAATTGGGCCTTAGCCACTGGTGGTGGCGCCCAGAACCAAAAATATTCTTACAAGCTATCAGCATGATCATTGAGGAGGAAGAGGATAGTCACTCAGCATAACAGGATTGTCACTCAGCATCAGAATATGCAGTCTGACTAATCAAAGAAAAAAAAAAAAAAAAAAAAAAAAAAAATATATATATATATATATATATATATATATATATATATATATATATATATATATATATATATATTGGGTTACATCAGCATCAGGTGCTTGGTAGCTGGTGGTGATCCAAGACTGATTCATTTTTATGAAGGTCAGTCGATCGACCGGGTCGGTGGACAGGCACACCCTGTGATCGGTTACAAAACCTCCAGCAGCACTGAATGTGCGTACCGAAAGAACGCTGGATGCAGGACAGGCCGGTAGCTCAATTGCATACTGTGCAAGCTCTGGCCAGTGATCCATCCTCAAGACCCAGTAACCCAGAGGATTTTTGGTGGGAAAAGTGTCCAAGTCAGATCTTGCCCCTAGATATTCCTGCACCATGTAAAACAGACGCTGGTGATGGTTGCTGGAACCGATCATACCTTGGGGCTGAGGACTAAAAAATTGTCTGAATGCATCGGTCAGACGGCCACCTTCTCCACCGCTCCTTCTTTGACTGACCGAAGCCTCAGCAACACGTTGTCCAGGAACAGGAGTTTGTAACCTCCCAGTCTCTGGGAACACGTTGCACAGACCTTTCTGCAAGGCCTCCCAAAGATGTTTCATCCTCTGCTCCCTCTGCAACGGCAAGATAAGGTCCGCAACCTTACCCTTGTAACGTGGATCAAGGAGGGTTGCCAGCCAGTATTGATACCTCTCCTTGATACCACAAATACGAGGATCCTTCCACAGGCTTTGCAGGATCAGGGAGGCCATGCAGCGTAGGTTTGCTGAGGCATTCGGTCCGGAGTCCTCTGGGTCACTAAGGACGACATGATCCGCAGCCACCTCCTCCCAGCCATGTACAATTCCATGGGTTTCTTGGGACTGTAAATGATCCCTTAAAGACTGCTGCTGATGCTAAGTGCCAGGCTCCACCCCCATGCTGACACAATCCATCTCTTCCTCCTCCTCCTCCTCCTCTTCCTGTGTGATCGGCGGGCACGCAGGAACACTGTCTGGACAAAGGGGACCTTGAGAGCTAAGAAAGTCCTCCTCTTCCTGCCTCTGTTCTGCCTCAAGTGCCCTGTCCATTATTCCATGCAGTGTGTGCTCCAACAGGTGGACAAGGGGGACAGTGTCACTAATGCATGCACTGTCACTGCTCACCATCCTCGTGGCCTCCTCAAATGGTGACAGGACAGTGCATGCATCCCTGATCATGGCCCACTGGCATGGGAAAAAAAAAAAACAAGCTCCCCTGACCCTGTCCTGGTGCCATAGTCACACAGGTACTCATTGATGGCCCTCTGCTGCGTGTGCAGCCGCTGCAACATGGCCAACGTTGAGTTCCACCTGGTGGGCATGTCACAGATTAGGCGGTTCTTGGGCAGGTTAAATTCCTTTTGGAGGTTAGCCAGCCGAGCACTGGCATTATATGACCTGCGGAAATGCACACAGACTTTCCTGGCCTGCCTCAGGACATCCTGTAAGCCCGGGTACCTGCCCAAGAACCGCTGTACCACCAAGTTAAGGACGTGAGCCAAACAGGGCACATGGGTCAGTTGTCCCTGTCGGAGGGCAGAGAGGAGGTTGGTGCCATTGTCGCAAACCACCATTCCTGGCTTAAGCTGGTGTGGCGTCAACCACCTCTGAACCTGCCCCTGCAGAGCTGACAGGATCTCTGCCACAGTGTGGCTCCTGTCCCCCAAGCACACCAGCTCAAGCACCGCATGGCATCTTTTGGCCTGCGTGCTTGCGTAGCTCCTTGAACGCCTACGGAGCACCGCTGGTTCCGAAGTCAAATCACAGGAAGATGCCATGTAGGAAGAAGAAGAGGTGGGGGTGGAGGAGAGAGGTGTGGCAGAATCACTACTAGTAGTATTTTGGAGGCGTGGTGGCAGAACAACCTCCAACACTACTGCACCCTGTCCTGCATCCTTCCCAGCTGCCAGAAGAGTCACCCAGTGCACGGTGAAAGATAGGTAACGTCCCTGTCCATGCCTGCTGGACCATGCGTCAGCGGTAATATGCACCATACCGCTGACCGCCCTGCCCAGCGAGGCCAAGACATTGCCTTCCACATGCCGGTAGAGAGCTGGAATCACCTTCCGTGAGAAAAAGTGGTGTTTGAGAACCTGCCACTGAGGAACCGCACATTCCACAAACTCACGGAAGGGGGCAGAGTCTACCAACTGAAAAGGCAGCAGTTGAAGTGCTAGCAATTTAGCCAAGCTAGCATTCAACCGCTGGGCATGTGGATGGCTGGGAGCAAACTTCTTTCTGTGGTGCAGCAGCTGGGGCAGGGAAATTTGCCTGGTACAATCTGACGTTGGTGTACCAATAGCAGATTGCCCCCAAGTACTTGGCTGTGACACACCTAATTCTACACCTTCATTTCTCTCAGTGCAGGACTCAGAGAGGACTGAAGGTATAGTGGGGTTGGAGATCCCAGCTGATGAGGAGCAAGGAGAGGTCCTCTTTGTTCTTTGGTGTGGGTCTTTTGGTACGCTTGCCAACAAACTGCATGGCAGGTCAACATATGTCTGGTCAAGCATGTGGTGCCCAAGCGGGAGATGTTTTGGCCACGAGAGATACGCTTGAGACATATGTTGCAAATAGCAGCGGTGGGATCTGATGCACTCGTCTCAAAAAAGGCCCACACCAAAGAACTTTTGGAATAACGCGCAGAGACAGCAGCGCCCTGCACATGTGGAGCTCTGCAGTGTGATGCAGTCAGTGTGCTGCCCTTAAGCTGGCCCCTGGAGGGCATCCTGCCTTGTTGGTGATGTGCTTCCTCCTCCTCCTCCTCTCTCCTATCAGGCACCCATGTGGAGTCAGTGACCTCATCATCCCCTCCCTCCTCATCACTGGAGCAAAGCTGGCAGTATGCTGCAGCTGGGGGAACATGACTGGCAGATTGCTGTCCTTCTTGGGCACCCCCTCTCTCTGGGCTCACGTTACTGCCTTCCTCTAGCTGGGTACCATCATTGGAGCCTTCAAAATGCTGGGCATCCTCCTGGAGCATGTACCCAACACTGTGGTCAAACAGTTCGGGGGACTCCTCAGGAGGACATGGTGGGGCTAGAGAAGGAGTGACTGATGCCATTGAGCCAAGGGAAGAGGCCGCATTGGCAGCTGCTTTGCCAGACAAAGTACTCTGAGCCTGGGTGAGAGAGGATGAGGAGGATGAGGACAGCTTGGTCATCCACTTTACCAAGTCTTCCGCGTGTTGCGGCTTAATACGGCCAGCTGCTGAAAAAAAGGACACGCGTGTCCCACGGCCACGTGCTGATGAGGATGTACCGTCTCCACGACCAGCACTGTTGCCTCTAGACACAGAGCCTGCTTGCCCTCTTTTTTTTTCCAAAAGTATTTTATTAAGTTTTCACATATACAGAAAAAAAAAAGAAGATCAGTACATCAACTGTTGTAATATAATGATATGCGTTAGACAGATTCAACATACATCGTCCGAGGGAGCAGAACTTGTATCATATAAGAAATGTAGTTGAGACATAGACAAGCAACCTGTAGGGTAAAGGATTTTGGAGGTTATAGGGTTACGGAAGTCTCTGACCAATCCTTTGTGTGTTAGCGGGTGTTGCTAGTTAAGCCAAATAGGTTGAGAGATCGTAAGTATAAAGCCCGTTTGTTGGGGATACGAGTCTTAGTCAACGTAGGATGTCAGTATTGAAAAAGAATCATGTAATGTTTTGCCGACCGTGGTAGTTCAACCCTCAGTCCTGAGCACCCCTAATGGGATCTATCTGTGCTCAGGGAGGGTGTATACAGGTGTCTCCTGGCTATAAATGTCGGTTCGGTGTGATTGTCGAGGAAGTGTTCCCATCTAACTGGGCAATTCCCAAGGATGAGATGATGCAACATGAATACATGCAATTAGGAGTTGTCTGTGTGAGAGAGGGAGACAAAAGGAAGACGGAAGGTCAGGGTTGGGGACATGCTGATTCATGTGTTTATGTGCTCAGTTGTGCATGGCCCTACATTGTCGTCAGAATCAGTGGGTAGTCGATTGGGGGGGGTGGGGGTCTGTTGCGATTCTCTAAAATGGGCCCAGCAAGCCCAAGTTTCCCTGTATTTCGAAGGAGTGTCAGCAGATTGGTGTATGAGGTTTTCTATCTCAGCCAGTCTGTCCACTCTCCGGATCCATTCAGCGATCGAGGGAGGGGACGTGCTTCTCCAATGGACTGGGATGCACATATTTGCTGCATTGATGAGATGCAGGACCAGCGACTTCTTGTATATACGTTGAGGAATGGAGGTGTGGTGGAGTAGAAATTGGGCCGGAGTGTAGTCCGGGGTAAAAGTCGTTATCTGTGTGATCAGGCGGTGGATTTCAGACCAATACGGTTGGATGAGGGGACATTCCCACCAAATATGTAGGAGAGTGCCTCTGGCTGTGTTACATCTCCAGCATTTAGGAGAAATATTCGGTATGAATTTATTAATTTTGTCAGGGGTCCTGTACCATTTTGTGAGTATTTTGTATCTGCATTCTTGAATCGATACATTGATTGAGCCTTTGTGAATGTGGTAGTGAATGTTTTTCCACTCATCGGGGGTAAGGGAGAGATTTAAATCAGTTTCCCATTGTCTGATTAAAATGTCTTCCTTGGTGTTGTTAGGTGGATAAAAAAGAGTATGAATGGTTGAGATGAGGTGTCTTTGAGGTTCAGGACTGGTGCATAGGAGTTCAAAAGGAGTGAGGTCCCTACGTATGTCTGTTTCGTGTTGGAGACTATGAAGGAAATGACGGATCTGGAGGTATTTGTAGAAAGGAATGTCCAATTCTGGGAACTTTTCTGACATGGCTTGATGTGACATAAGGTGTCCTTGGTGGAATAGTTGTTGCACTCTAAGACGGGGTCTATGGGGGTCATTCAGTGGATGACGTAAAGACACACCTGGCGTAAAATCCGGATTGTCTTCTACGGGGGTCATTGGGCCTGGTGTAGGTCGTATCTGGAGCGCTTTGCAAGCAGCTCTGAAGATCTGTAGAGTGGAGTTAATTATGGGATTTGCGGTGGCTGCTTTCGGCACTCGTTGTGGGTTTAGCCAGGGTAGAAGTTGTAGCGGAATCGAGGTGAATGCATTTTCAATGTGTACCCATTCTTTGTTTTTGTCATGTAAGTGCCAGTCTACAATTCGGGCCAAATGGCACACCCGGTGGTAGGTTTGTACGTCCGGTACTTGTAAGCCTCCCCTCAATTTAGGGGATGTCAGTCTGTGCCAATTGAGCCTGGGCTGTTTGGTGAACCAAATGAATTTCCTACATATTTTCGTGTAGGAAGAAAAGAAGGAGGGTGGAAGGAGTATGGGGATGGATTGAAGGAGATAGAGTAGCCTGGGTAGTACATTCATTTTCAGTATAGCAATCCTACCGAACCAAGAGAACGGTCCTACTTGCCACTTCTGCAGGTCGGTCTGAATGGTTTGGAGGATTGGAAGGAAGTTTAGCCTAAATAAGTCCGCCAGTTTGGTGGGAATTTTAATGCCGAGGTAGGTTATTGCTTGAGTTTCCCAAGCAAAGGGAAAATTTTGTTTGCACTGTGCTACGGTGTCATCGGACAGTGATATGTTGAGAGCTTTGGACTTGGAAAAGTTAATTTGTAAATTTGATAAAGATTTGAAGAGTGCGAAGTCTTTCAGTAAATTCGGGATGGTAGTGATGGGTTCGGAGAGGAAGAGGAGAACGTCATCCGCGTATGCCGCTACTTTGTACTGTTTACGTTTGATGTCAATGCCTTTAATGTCAGGATTCTCCTTGAGTTTGCGGAGCATGGGTTCCATTGTTAGTATGAAAATCAGGGGGGACAGGGGACAGCCCTGTCTAGTGCCGTTGGACACGGAGAAGGCCTCCGACAGGCCGCCATTCACCCTTACCCTGGCACAGGGGGAAGAGTAGAGGGCCATAATCATTTTGATCAACTGTGGGGGAAGACCTATAAAGCCTAGGGTGGCTTCCATGAAGTCCCAAGCCACCCTGTCAAAGGCCTTCTCCGCGTCCAAGGACAGAAAGAAGCCCCGAGTGGAAGTGGAGGTTAGCCAATGATGTACATTTAGAGCTTTGGTCGTGTTGTCCCTTGCCTCGCGTCCAGGAACAAAACCTACCTGGTCGGTGGAGATTAAAGTGGGAATCAAGGGCAGTAAACGGTTGGCTATGGCTCTGGCGAACAATTTGACGTCTACATTTAGTAGGGAGATGGGACGGTAGTTAGAGATTATCTTGTCATCTTTCCCAGATTTAGGAATGAGGGTGATGTGGGCCTCTAAAATGTCTTTGGAAGCTGTGTTGGTGTACACGAAACTGTTAAATGCCTCGACTAGGTGTGGCGTAAGTATTTCAGGGAAGACCTTGTAGTAGCCGACCGTCAGTCCGTCGGGACCAGGGCTTTTGCCCGGTTTCATGTGCTGTAGTGCTAGCAATATCTCTTCTTTCGTCAGAGGGGCATCTAGAGATGTAGCCTCGTCCGTCGTAAGAGGAGGAGGTGAGTATCTCGCAAGAAAGGCATGAATTGCTGCTTTCCTGACCTCTGGGTCTTGCGGTGTTTGGGGGGTGCGGAGGTTGTAGAGATCTGTAAAGTAACGAACAAATTGTTTTGCTATGTCTTCCGACTTAGCTAGTGTTTTACCCGAAGGGTCTATGATTGAGTGTATAGTGTGGGCTGCTTTTTTGGCCTGTAGCGCCCTGGCCAACAGTTTCCCTGACTTATTACCGAACTCGTAGAAACATTTTTGAGTGAGTATAAATTTACGCTTAATGTTTTTGTGCAAAACCTCCAAGAGTTCATTTCTTAGTTGTGTCAGTTCAGCCAAGGTGTCAGAGGCCAAAGAAGCCTTATGTGTTCGTTCCAGTTTAGAGATGCGTTCAGTCAGTCTCTCCATTTCAGCTCTGAGTATTCTGTTTCTGATCGCGGCTTGCGACAGAAAAGTACCTCTTATGACGCATTTATGCGCGGCCCAGACTATTTCAGGGGGGGATTCGCCCTGTCCGTTTTCTGCAAAGTAGGTGTTTAGGTTTTGGGATACGGTGTGTGCGATTCCTGCGTCAGTGAGGAGGGAGTTGTCTAGGCGCCAGATGCGAGAACGGGACCGCACCGTGGGGACATGTAGGGTCATGGTAATGGGGTTGTGGTCCGAGAGAATCATTGGTTCAATCGTGGATTTTTGAAGTAGGGTCAGGTCATTTTGGGAGAGAAAAAGGTAGTCTATTCTTGAGTATTTGAAGTGTATTGGGGAGAAGAAAGTGAAATCTTTACCATTCGGATGAAGCGTGCGCCATGTATCGTGTAGAAGTAGGTTGCGGAGTTGTGTTTTGATCGCACGCAGGGCCCGAAAGGCAGAGGATGAGGTACCATTGGAGGTATCAAGGGAGGGATTGAGAGGGACATTGAAGTCGCCCCCGACTATCAATGTGCCCATGCTGAAATTCAAGAGTAGTTGAAGTGTAGTACGGAAGAAGGACACTTGTTGTGTATTCGGAGCGTATAGGTTTGCAATGGTGAAAGTGGTATTGTGTAGAGTACCTTTGATGAAAAGAAATCTACCCATAGGGTCCCGTTGTACGTCCGACACTGCAAAGGGGCAGTGTTTCGAAATGAGGATGCTAACCCCTTTCGATTTAGCTTCTTTATTAGTGGCATGGTATACTTTCGGGAAGTTTTTGTTCTGTAGGTTGGGAATCGCATCAGTTCTAAAGTGTGTTTCTTGGATGAGCGCGATGTGGGTTTTAGATTTGTGCAGAGACTCGAGTAGAAGGGAGCGTTTTTCGGGGGTGTTTAGGCCGCGTATATTCAATGAGCGAATATTGAGTGTTGAGAATGGTGTGTTCTGAGCATTGGGTGATTTAACGTGATCCATGACCTCCGTCGGGGTGTGGTAATGTGCCAGGAACTCGGGTATGGGAGAGGTGTGTCCCAGTGAGATTTGTCGAAGTGCAGGAGTGGGGTGTTTTTTTCTTTTTTTTTTTTTTTTTCTTTTCTTTTAAAAAAAAAAAAAAAAAAAAAAAAAAAAGGGGGGAGGTGGAACCGATGAGGCAGCTATAAGACTGGTTAGTCTAGCTGTCTCTTTGGGAGATAAAAATCGGTAGTGTACAGTGCAGTTATAGCCTCCAGCCCGTGGTGTCCGGACTGGTGTACTGCACTGCCGCTGTGTGGGGGTTGGACAAGACCTGTCACGAGAAAGGTTGTGATGTGAGAGGTTGGGAATAAATCAGTCACCTACTATCCTGTGACTATGGAGCATGGTGTGTGGAGGCTTGAGAGTGATGGTAAAGGCTTTCGGCTTAGAGGTCCATGTTGCTTATGATGGGTAGGGGAGGATGGTGACCCGGAGATAGGTCGCAAGCATTAAGGAAGAGCACCGGAGGAGAGATGAGTATGAAAATCATCAGCATAACAATATAATATAGAACCATATCAAACTGTATAAAACCTGTCTGTGTGTGCGTGGCCCGGCGTACATGTGCCATGCCAAGCCCACACAGTGCTATGTTTGAGCATCCGAAGTCACCGCCACGACCCCTTGAGGCTGCAACGGTGGGTCCAGAGATTGAGACAAGTATGGAACATCGTATGTCACTCTAGGTGGGCGGGAGGTCTCTTCACCTGACCCTGTTTGAGCACCTTAAGTAAGTGAAATACGTTGTGCCGTTTCATGACAGAGCCATGAGAACCGCGCAATCTTCAGGGGAGGCAGTGCTAAGCAATTAACAACAAAACTAAACTAGGTACCTGTAGAATATGAACTATTGTACTGGTAGAAGTATACTAAGTAAGATTGCTCTTCAGTAGAGTTCTGTCGAGTTCTGACCCCCGGGTCTGCATTTGTTGGCTGTGAAGTGAGGCTCCAGGCAGTTCTGAGAGCGGCGGGCAATTTAGTGCATTGTACCACCGGGATGCGGATGTCGTTTTAAACACGTTTCCACCAGTGTCATGCATGGACGGGTCTGAAGAGCGATAGTTCCTACGTCTCTGATATTCCGTGCCTCCTGAATTTCGCTATGCTGTCCGTAGCGCTAATGGATGATCCTGTTGCTTGGCTCGTGAGCTGGTCTCCGGTCCCAGAAGGGTAAAGTTCCGAAACGTAGGATGCAAGCCTGAAAAAAGAGACCAGAAGTCGTTGCGTCAGGGGATATCCGGACGATGCCCGCCCCAGCAAAGGTCGGGGGGGCCATATAGGTGTTCGCAACGGTGAGTGTCCTGCGATGGAGGCAGCGGTGATGGGCAGTATAGCCATACAGAGAAGCATCTTTGGAGGTGCAGAAGTTCCCGGCTTGTCTTGGGGTAGATTATGTGAAACGACAGGGTGAGGGAACCTGTAGTATTGGTGCGTGGACCTGCAGCATATTTCCGTAGTTGGCGCAGCGTCTATGACTCTGGAGGGGAGGTCCTTGGATTGGCTGTGGGTTCTCAGAGTCACGGTGCGTCATACCGTGTCGTCGTCGTAGAGCATCTTGGGTATTGTAGTGCGCAGGGATCAGAGGTAGAAGTCTTATACAGTGATGTGGCGGCCATTAAAAAGCTTCTGCTACATACCACGATATTGTGTACTCATCGTCATACATTCTGGGCAGCCGGGGGTATTCAAACGCCAGTCCCAGAGGCGTTGCTGAGGGTATAAGCCAGGAAAACAGTGAACGATAAAATGAAATAAAAATAAAAACTCCAACAAAGTAAAACAACATCTGCGCCTATGTGTGCGGGGGCCTAATTAGGCACTTGACGGTGGTGCAATGGTCACACATAGTAGGTAGCGGTAAAGGTTGTCAGCGGTCCCTTCTGGCTCTCCTATAGTTGGGAGAGTGAGGGCTGGGGTCGTTGCGTGTCGAGCGATGCGTGCCGTTAGGTGTGACCGACGGGGATCGCCTTCTCCTCTGCCTTGTATGTGAAGCCTCCATTGGTTCTTCAGGTGGGTTATCTCTGCGCACTGCAGAGCGGCGAAAGTCCGCATACCAGTTGGGGACCTCCACCCTCGGAATGTGTAGGGTATCACAAAAGAGGGGGAGATCCTCAGGAACTTTCAGGTAGGCCGTGCGACCCTGCGAGGTGGCGGCTAAGCAGAAAGGGAATTTCCACTTGTAAGTGATGTTTTTCGAGCGGAGTGTGTCCAGCAGAGGTTTCAAATCCCTTCGGTGTTGCAGGGTGATGCCTGACAGATCCTGGAATATTTGGATGTGTTTCCCTTCGTGGATTATTTGTGGGACTCCTCTGGCCTGCCTGAGTATCTCTTCCTTCAGCTTAAAGTCCGTCAAGCAGCAGATGACATCCCTCGGTGGGTCTGTATCTTTGCCTTTTGGTCTTAGAGCGCGGTGGATTCTTTCAAGCTCTATTGGTGTTTGCAGTGGTCTATGGAGCAGGCCGTTGAATAGAGCAGTGACAGATTGAGCAACCTGGGCTCCCTCTATAATCTCAGGCAATCCTCTGACCCTCAGGTTATGGCGTCTGCCACGGTTGTCGAGATCTTCGAGGTGTCTCTGCATTTCCCTCATCTGAAGTGTGTGTGTGTCGACATGCCTGGTAGTTTTCCGGATCTGTAGATCTTGGCGATCCACCATTTGTTCTGCCGCCTGGACTCTATCAGAGAGGGTTCTGAAGTCAATGCGTAGTTCAGAAATGGCCGCCGCAAGAGCGTCCTTGATGTCCGCTGCTATCATCTGCAGGTCCTGGATGTTGAGTTGCGGTGGGGGATGGCCCTCCGTTACTGTGCCACTCGTCTGGCTGGGCGGGAGAGGAGGGGGTGATGTCCCCGGTTGTGAGGGAGCTGAGGCCTCAGAGTTTCTGTGGCGGGAAGGCGCCATGTTGCCTCGGCCCGTTCGAAACATTTCGGGTATATTGTGACTTGTGGAGCCCGGTTGTTCCCTCGGTGATCGGGACCGGGAGGTCGAGGTGTTCCGCGATGCCGTCCCCATGTACTCTGCCGTGTGCGAGGATTTTAAACCTCCGGTAGACTGATAGCAGGTCGATGGATAGCAGGAGCTACAGGATTAAGCAGCCGTCTCCATGTCAGGTCAGGCCACGCCCCCTGCTTGCCCTCTTTTATTGGCTTGTGACAGTCTGCCTCTCTTTGTTGGCCTTCCAGACATACTAATGGCCTGCAGTGAGATGTAGCTGCACAAAGCTGGGATGCATATATATATATACTGATACTGCAGCTAGCAGAATCAACTGCCTGCCTGTAGTATTATTAGTATGAGAACACCAGCAATTGTCTTCAGGTAGCTTTAGGTGCACACTGTGCAGAGGACACAGTACACTAATTGTAAATACTGTAGCAGCCGGGGGCGTGGTCAAGATGGCGACCAGATAGGACGTGTGGGAAGGGAGCTCCGTTCTCAGCCGACAATTCATCCGTTTATAGGGGACATATCCTCGCTCTAACACTACCGGGAGGTAGAGAAAGCAGGCGGGTATGAGAAGGGGAAGCTCCGGTTCCCAAAGGAAGAGGCAGCAGGCTCCTAGGACCCCGCCAACAACCAGAGGTGCGTGCGGGACGGCCTACACCAACATGGCGTCCCAGACGGAGCAGGCTGAGTCTCCCCAGCTGGGAGTCGATCAGTTCCAGGCGCTCATGCAAGCTATCACGGGCTGCCAAACAACACTGACCACTAAGATCGAGCAGATGCAGCTTGAAATGGGCCTAATTAGGCGGGACATGGATAAGCACCGGGATAGATTAAATGAAGCGGAGCGGAGAGTGGGGGAGACAGAAGACACGGTCAGGGAGCATTCTGCCTCCCTCCGCACGTTACAGGTTAAAATGAAGGCGATCAAATCCCGAGCAGAAGATCAGGAAAATAGGAACGGGCGGAACAATTTACGCATGGTGGGTCTCCCGGAGGGGGCTGAAAGGAGAGACCTATGCAGAGCAGTTGCTGCGTACGCTCCTCCCGCAGGCGCCATTCTCCCCTCACTTTGCAGTCGAGCGGGCTCACAGAAAGCCGTCGGCTCCAGGCCCGCCTGGAGCTCCGCCACGTACATTTATTTTCCGCCTTTTGAATTTTAGAGACCGGGATCTCGTTCTCAGAGAGGCTAGAAGATCGGAGAACTACGACATGAAAATGTGAAGATTATGTTATTTCCGGATTTCTCCATTGAAACACAACGACAACGCAGATCGTTCGACCAGATCAAGGCCCAACTAAGGAGCAAAGGTCTCAAGTACAGCATGATGTTTCCAGCGCGCCTCAGAGTGATTGACGGCGAGACCACCAAGTTTTTTGTTTCTCCAGAGGAGGCTTCCAGATGGTTTGATACCCTTCCTAGGCAGCGCTAAGCTGCTTACCGTTTGTTTGTTTTTTTGAATGCTTTGGAAGTTTCCAGTGAAATGCGCAGTTACAAGTGGAGTGCTTGCTCCTCTACAAATTTATCCTGTTGGCTGCTTAACACACAGGCTTCCCCTGAGGCCTATTCTGAAGGGCACATTGTTTGTTGTGGGGGCGGGAGGGAGGGGGTGCATACCCCTAAGTCTGGAGGTACCTGAGCTCATATCCATATGGCAGCCAGATAATTTTCCTCTCAAGATTGAAATATGGACCACCCCTAGGTACTCACAACATCTACTACTGGAGGCTTCTTCGCCTCTCCTCCTCACGGGTACGTACTCTTTCTCTGAAATGTTTTAATATTTCCCTCTGGAGACGACTTTTCGGGGTGAGATATATGTTTGTTCTCAAGGAGGGGTGTACTTATGTGACCGGAATTTGACGGCTCGGGTCCCCTCCCCAAGGCTATCAAGATTGAACTGTCCGGCTGACATATTTCTCCTGGCAATCATAGAAGGGACTAAAAAGGGCCTTATTATTCTGTCTTGGAGAACTCAGGTCTTGAACTAACAACGGGAAAGACAGTCCCCCATGTCTGGCTGACGTAATACTTCTGGCCCTCTCTCCACTTAAAGAGGAGTTTGAGGGTTATAAATGAATAACAATGTGCCCGTGGCTGGTTCTGGTCGTGGGGGAGGGATGTAACTAAGAATGTGCCCTTAGCTTGTTCTAAGTGAAGCGGAGAAGGGATTATTATACTTAAGTTAAGTTGAATTGTGAGCAGTAGCTCTTTCTCTCCCTGTGGGTGGTTAGGTATGATTTATACATTTCTCAGACTGTACCCTCTGCCAGCTATGGGTGAAATGGAGGGAAGATATGGGTACTTAGGTTGGGTTGTGGTCCATGCCTCTTTCTCTCCCTGTAAATAGGGGTGAAGGATGTATTTGTAACTAAGATTGTGCCCTTAGACTGTCTAAGAGAAGCGGAAGTTGATTTTGGTATGGGGATGGAGGGGTGGACCATAGCTCTCCATATGACCCTAGGTGACTGTGAACGATGTGTTTATATAGATTATTAAGAATGTGCCCCTAGATAGTTTAGGTGAAACTGCCGCCGGGGACTCCTGGACAGATAATTCTGTGCGGGCTCCCTTGGTGGTAGTGGTCTTTATGACCGGTTCTGGGCGGGGCTCCCTAGCTCCGGCTGGGGCTCTAGGTCCTTGGTGCGCTTAGTATTACGCACCACCCCCCAAGGGAGATTTCTCCTATCTAAAATGTTTAACAAGTTCGGTTTGGGTATACAAACACCCCATGAGTTACAATTGGAGGTGTGGGGTGGGTTTGGTTTGTTTCAGTTTTATATATTTTTTTTTTTTTTTTTTTGCAAGTAATCTTTATTGAGACACTTAGTTATGGTACAACAATTGTAGCGGAGAAGTTGCAAAAAAATACAAGGAGATTGACAATATCAGGTCTGACCCAAAATAGTAAGGGTCTAATATGTAGGGTAATTTTTTTTTTGTTTTCCTTTAACGGGAGGGGTAATAGGGATAGGGGAGGGGAAAGAAGGAGATCAGGAAAGTGGTAATGGAAAAGAGTGAGACAGTGTGTAGAAATTTTAGCAGTATCATCTTATGTTCTACAGTGTACAGTAAGCAGTGGTCCTTCCCGGATGACTCAATTCATGATGGGCGAATAGGCAGATAGATGACCCTCTATAGGGAGGGCCATCAGATAATAAAAAGGAACTGGTGGCTATGCAAGTTATTAAGAACACAGTGCAGCTCGGGGATCTGACAGCCAATATTGCCAGTGATCATAAAATGTATTCACTTTCATCTGTGATTTGGCAAATAGGAGTTCCATAGAGAGATGATCATTTAGGATGTAAGTGGTATGGTTCAGAGTGGGTGCACTGGCCTGTTTCCAGAACCTAGCAATGGAGAGGCGAGCAGCAATTAGGATATGTGTGATAATGGGGTGAAATTTTGGGTGCCAGTTCGATAGTCCCAGTCCGAAGAGAGCCATCCGCGAAGTTAATGTGATAGATACATTAGTTACATCTTTAATGAGGTTGGAGACGTCCGTCCAGAAGATAGTAATGGACGGGCATTCCCACCAAATATGAAAGATATGTCCGTCCATATCACAGTTTCTCCAACATTTCCTCGAATGGGATGTGAACATTCGGGCTAATTTCACTGGGGTATAATACCAGCAGTAGAGGATTTTTAATAGGGTCTCCCAATGAGAAATGTTTCTGGAATATATGCTGGGGGTTCTTATAGCTTGATACCAGAGAGAGGGAGGAAGGTCACATCTGAGGGTGGATTCCCAGAAAGACATAGCTGAGGACCTTTCATCCTGTTTAGGCTTTATAAGCAGTCTATAGAGGTATGAGATACCACGCGTTTTGTTATTGGTTAGGTTGAAAAAGGATAAGAGGTCCTTGGTCAGAGTGTTGAGTGAAGTCAAGATAGGTGCAAGGATGTGGCGGATTCTTAGGTAGATGTAGAAATCCTTATTGGGGAGAGCAAAGCTCTCTTTAAGTTGTTGGAAGGATATAAGCTGAGAGTTCTGGTATAGGTCACCTATTTTTTGGATACCTAGTGAGACCCATCTGTGCAGAGGCAAGTCCGTTGAGAGGAGAGACAAGGAAGTTAACGGCAGCTGATGCAGTGCTTGAGTATGCAGCCCCAAAGACGTTTGGATGATTGCTTTCCACGTGGATATTGTAGCATTAACAGTTGGCAAAAAGGAGCGAGGTGGATGGTATCCAATCCACGTGGCTGCTAGTATCAATGAAGGGCTTTGGGTCAGGGCTAAAGCTTCAATTTGAGTCCAGAGCTGTGTAGATGTAGAGTCCCAGAGTTTTTTGGTCTGGTCGAGTATAGTTGCCTTGTAGTAGGATCTGAGGTCTGGTACTCCCGGTCCAGCATATGTTTTGGGGATTTGTAGTAAGGAGGATTTAATGCGGGGCTTACGGGCTGCCCAGATGAAGTGATTAATGATCCTTTGTAGGTTGGCTACATCCGATTGAAGTATAGGTAATGGAAGCGTCCTGAAGAAATACAGAATGTGGGGTAGTAGAAACATCTTGGACAGGGCTATGCGTCCTGCCCAAGAGGTACAGACATTGAGTAGTGATTTGGATATATCCTGGAGTTTCTGGATCAGGATAGAGAGATTGGTGCATAGAAGTACACTTGAAGGGGATGTTAATTGTATACCCAGATACGGCATGGATGAGTTGGGGGCCCAGGAAAAGGGAGAGACTGTGGTGATAGCCTTCTTGAGATGTGGCGGTAAAGAAACACCCAACATAGCTGACTTAGATTTGTTCAATTTATACATGGAGACCTGACTAAACTGGTGTAGGAGATCACAAAGAGGTGGAAGAGATTTCAAAGGGTCTGTGAGCCATATGATTATATCATCGGCATATAGGCCGATCTTATGTGAGTGTTGGCCGATTGGTAATCCAAAGATGCGGGGGTGTGCTCGTATGGCGTGAGCTAGCGGCTCAATGATAAGTGCAAATATTAGGGGCGATAAGGGACACCCTTGCCTAGTCCCATTAGTAATAGGGAAAGGGGTGGAAAGCATGCCAGAAGTCAATACCTTCGCTCTAGGTGTAGAATAGAGGCCTAATATTGCTTGGAGAAAGGGGCCCTGTATGCCAAATTTCTGAAGGACCAAATCTAGATATAGCCAGTTAACTCGATCAAACGCCTTCTCTGCATCTAAAGAGATCAGCAGAGAAGGCGTCCGACGATGCTCTGCCCAATGTATGAGGTCTATGAACCTACGAGTGGCATCGGAGGCTTGTCTACAGGGAATAAATCCCACCTGATCTGGGTGGATGAGGGTGGGCATATACTCAGCAAGACGCGTGGCTAATAACTTGGTGTAAATTTTGAGGTCGGTGTTTAGAAGTGAAATGGGCCTATAGTTAGCTGGATCTTGGAAGGGTTTACCAGGTTTATGTATGGTAGTTATCACCGCTTCAAGAGATTCTGATGGTATTTCTCCGGTTGTTAGAAATTTATTAAAGGTATTACATAGATGGGGTACTAATTGGTCTTGGAAGGATTTGTAATATTCATTTATAAAGCCATCTGGTCCTGGTGCTTTATGAAAGGGGAGATCTTTGATAGCTTTAGAGATTTCTTGATGTGAGAATGGTTGGGAAAGGTATTTAAGCTGTGTCGGGGTAATGGTAGGGAGTTGGAGAGGGGTTAGGAAATCATTGATTTGTTGGGAGGTAGGATTGGGCTCGGATGCGGACTGCGAGAGGTTGTATAACCTAGAATAGAATGAGCTAAAGCCGTCAGCTATGTCTTTTGGGTTTGTCATTTTACGTCCCTGTTCGTCTAAAAGGAACTGAATTCTGGTTTGTGCAACCCTACGTTTGTATTGCTGTGCTAGAAATTTACCGGGTTTATTACCTTGGGAGTACCAAGAGAGGCGAAGGCGCCTAAGATAGAAATCATAGCCTCTTTGTACGTAGGAGCATAATTCGTTTCTAACTTTCCTGACTTTGTCTATGGTGTTTTGTGTAGGGTTTTGTTTGTTCAGGGCTTCAAGTGTTTTGATACGGTCAAGGAGAGAGTTAACGGTCATAGTTTTTTTTCTTTTTTTCCTGGGCACCCAACTTTAGGAATATACCTCTTAATACTGATTTATGGGCATTCCAAAGGGTCGCAGGGTTGGAAACGGACCCTGTGTTAGAGTTAAAGAAGGCAGAAATCTCAGAACGTACCTGTTCCAGAGTCTCCGCGGCACCAAGTAATGATGCATTCAAGCGCCATGGAGTGTGTCCAAATGTTCTGGGGGTATGGACAAAGTAATGGATACCGGGGCATGGTCTGACCAGGTAATGACTCCGATCCTAGATCGAGAGATTTTTTGTAATAGTGCCTTGGAGGTCAGGAACAAGTCTATCCTGGAGTATGAGTTTTGGGTGTTTGAGAAGAAAGAGTAGTCCCTCTCCGTACCATGTTGACATCTCCAGGGGTCGTAAAAATGGTCTTCAAGGGAGATTAGAGATGACAGGGCCGTGGATTTTCTACGTTTGATATTGGAGGAGTCCAACTGGGGGTCTATGACTTCGTTGAAGTCTCCACATATTATAATTCGGTCTCTGGGATAGTGTTGGATTTTTTGGATTATAGATTTGTAAAAGGACCTTTGTCGGATATTTGGAGCGTATATATTTACAATAATAAGGTGTTGATTATTGAAAGAGGCAGATAAGATTAGGTTTCTCCCCGAAGGGTCTTGATCGAGATGATTGAGGGTAAATGCTATGGAGGATCGAATTGCTATCATGACTCCTCTTTTTTTCTTATCAGCACGTGCATGGAAGCAGTGAGGGAACAATTTGTGGGAGCATTGGGGAGACTTATCCTCTGAGAAATGTGTCTCCTGAACACAGAGTAAATCTGCTTTTTGTGATATAGCCTCTTGCCATAATAGTGAGCGCTTAAAAGGGCTATTAAGCCCCTTCGCATTCAAGGAGGTAATTGTCAGTGACATAGTGAGAGACTAGACGCTTATGTCTTGTTGGTACCGAGGTGAACTGTCTCTGTCTAAAGCAAGGGTGATAGGAAGGGGGGAAAGAGGTCAAGGAAAGTTTACTGTGGATACGCAAAGAGTTGATACAATAGAAATAGTCTGGATTGGAGTCTGTAAAATACAGAAGATCCAATTCAACTATTCAATAACAGTGAAGATTAGACATATTTATAAACAGGTAACTTATAAAACTGTTAATACAAAACTGTATGAGTGTGGCAAATAAGTGTGCCTAACACACTAAAACTGGGAAGCGTGGAGAGAGTTCCAAACGTGGTTCTACTCCTCCACTAGTAAAATCTGTTGAGCGACAGTATAAACCAGCCTGAGAAAGATCCCTCCTCTATGGAGGTTGTTGGATCAAGACTTGTTACCATTATGGCGGAGCTTTCGATGCCCAGGGGTTGGAGATTCTGGATGGTGGCCCTGATTTTGGAGTAGATGGGAGATCACGAGATAGAATGCCCCAGTTATTCAGTTGCTTGAGCCCATCTTTGGGGGTGTGTATGGAAGCTTGCTGATTATGGTACGTGACCAGTAGCTTGGTAGGATAACCCCATTTATATGGTAGCTTATGCTCATTGAGTATTGAGGTTACTGGAGCAAAGGATTTGCGTGCTTGGGAAGTAGCTGCCGATATGTCATTGTACAGCGAGATTTTAGCAAAGGGCTCCGGGAGGGTGCGCAGAGATCTTGCTGTACGCATGATGTTTTCCTTAATGTGAAAGAAGTGAATGCGCGCCAATATGTCTCTGGGGACTGAAGCCGGTAGATGCTGTGGCTTGTGTATCCTGTGTGCACGGTCGATCAGCACATCATTCGTCGTCAGTTATGGAATGAGTTTGCGAAATAGCTGATGCAGATATGGGACTATTTCAGGGGGTGCCAGAGACTCAGGAACCCCCCTGATTTTAATGTTATTACGTCGCGACCTATCCTCTAGGTCTGCGACTTTTAGGCGGAGCATCTGAATAGTCGCAGAGTGGTCATCTTGTGTGTGCACTACTGTGTTATGAGCTTTAGTGGCCTCAGATAAATGCTGCTCAATATGGGTGGTACGGTCTTCTAGGCAGGTGACTTTGTCCTGCAGCTGGTTAATGGACACTTTCAGTTCACGGTGGAGATCTGCCTGAAGGGAGAGCAGCATAGCTTTGATGGAGTGTTCAGAAGCTGGGTTGTCAGAGGTGGGGTAGGCAGCTAGGGGAAGAGTGACTGGACATTCTGCTGTGGGACTACAGGTCCCAGCGCCATGTTGCTTCTTCAAAGGGGGCTGCTTGTCAGGGGAGTGTGCAGAGGAATCGGCAATCCGCTTACCTCTATCCCCTGGTGAAGGTAGCTGCTCAGAGAGGAGATCTGCTGGGTCCTCCATGTCAATGGAGGAATTCTCTGTTGCCGCTGTATAATCCGGCGGGCGCTCCGAGTCTCCACACTCCCGGCCGGCGCCATTTTGATTCTTCTGCAAGGGCTGCATGTAGAAATCGAGCAGTCTGCAGGGACCCCTGAGCTTCGGTTTCACTTTGGACATAGTCCGTATGATGTCCTGTATGTCCCCCTCCTACTTGGAGGGCAGATGGAGGCTGTGCTGTGGCTGGTGAGGCTGAGGAGGATCGTGGAGGAGCAGAGCTCAGTAATCAAGCGGCCATCATCTTCCGCGGCCAGGCCACGCCCCAGTTTTATATAATTTTTTCTTTAATTGCCTACCTTTATGCCTTATACTTTATGATACTGTTTTACTACGTCTGCTATGATTGCTTTCAGTGGTTGCTGACTTTGGGATTGGTAACTGTAGACATATGGATATCTCTGTTAAACCCTGGGATGTGTGGGGTATTCTCTCCTCCAGGTCCCTCCGATAATCCACTCCATTATACTCCATGATGGCCCCTATTAAAATTGTGTCCTGGAATGTTAGGGGTTTAAACCACAAAATTAAGCGCTCCCTGGTCTTTGAATACCTCAAAAAAAATATGCCCCTCAGATCTGCATCCTTCAAGAGACGCATCTGGTGGGAAAGTGATGGGGTTAAAGAGACCCTGGGTGAGCCGTCACTACCATGCCACTTACTCCGGCTATTCTAGAGGAGTTAGTGTCCTGGTACATAAAACCCCTAGCTTTGAATTGTTGGATGTGGTCACGGACCCGGAGGGGAGGTATGTGTTGATACATGCTAACATAGACACGGTAGACATGGTGGTGGTGGGAGTATATTTGCCACCCCCAGCTAATATCTCTATAATGCAGAAGCTGACCATGCTGATTGCCCAATTCCAGACTGACAATGTGGTCATAGCGGGAGATTTTAATATACCTCCAAATCCTCCAAATCCTTGCATGGATAAATTATCCCCGCTAGGGACTCAACGCTGTCTAAATGGGCAGATGTGTACGGGCTGGTGGACATATGGCGATGGAAGAATCCATCAGAACGCGCTTACACCTGCCACTCCTCTTCATACAACACCCTGTCCCGTATTGACCTGATCTATGCTAGTAGCGCAATGCTCCCCAAGGTTATTGCAATCGAGATACTTCCACTGGGTATCTCGGATCATTCCCCCCTACTATGTACAATACAAACTCATACTCCCCAAGCGGATAGACTTTGGCGACTCTCTAGATTCTGGATTGAACATCCAACCATAGAAATAGAGGTGGCCAAAGAGATAAGAGGTTTTTGGTTGACTAATGCCGATTCCACAGGGATGGCGATGGTCTGGGATACGTTTAAAGCCTATATACGAGGGTGCTATTTATCATCTATTACACAGGAAAGGAACAATGATAAAATTACACTGGAGGAGGCGGAGGCCAGAGCGCAGGAACTAGAGTCTAGGTTCGCCATGACTTCCAATCCTGTCACGGCTCAGGATATGAAGGTAGCATATTGGGAGGTGATGTTACTTAGGATGGCCAAGGTTCATAAACGTCAGCTTACTCAAACGCAACAGATTTTCGAACAAGGTGACAAACCAGGTAGATTGCTGGCTTGGATTTCCAAGGAGCAATCCCCAATTTCCACCATTGCAGGCCTGCGTAGGGAGGATGGGACTAAGGTGACAGACCCAATGAATTTCAATCGATGCTTTACAGAATTGTACGAGGCTTTATACTCCACTAGGGCAAACTACTCCCCAGATGAGTTACACAATTTTCTAGAGGGGGTGACGCTCCCAATTCTCTCTGACGATGCAAGGGAAAATCTAGACGCCCCGATTACAATGCCGGAGGTGCGGGTAGCATTGAGTTCTATGCAGACAGGGAAGACTCCAGGGGAAGATGGGATCCCTCCTGAATTCTACAAACAGTACCTAGAGGACCTAACTATCAAAATGCACGACATGTTTACAAAATCCCTACAGGCCAAAGACCTTCCACCATCCATGTCCCAGGCCATCATAGTGGTAATACCCAAACCTGGGAAAGACCCCCAGTTGTGCTCTTCATACCGGCCCATCTCCCTGCTCAACTCTGACGCCAAAGTGCTTACCAAAATTCTTGCCAGGCGACTAAATGAAGTTATACTTACCCTGATCCATGAGGATCAGTCAGGATTTATGCCTGGCAAGGCAACCGATATTAATCTGCGAAGGCTGTATGCAATCCTGGCCTCTGGAGGTGAGGGAGGGGCTGATGAAATGGTGGCCTCTCTTGACGCGGAGAGGCCTTTGACTCCGTAGAGTGGGGCTATCTCTGGGAGGTCCTCCGTAAATTCGGATTTGCTCCATCCTTCATCTCCTGGGTTAGGTTGATATACAAGGCACCGAAGGCCAGGGTGCGTACCGGAACAGTCTTGTCCTCACCCTTTGTTTTGGGCAGGGGAACATGGCAGGAGTGCCCCCTATCCCCGGGACTTTTTGCACTAGCAATTGAACCTATGGCGGCGCTTCTTTGGGCTTCAACACAAATTAAAGGGATTGTTAGAGGTCCACTGCAAGAAAAAGTGTCCTTATATGCAGATGACACCCTGCTATATCTGAGGGATGATGGGTGCTCACTACAGATGGCTCTGTCACTTATAGATAACTTTGGGCAATTCTCAGGAATCCGAGTGAATTGGGGGAAGTCAGTGATATTTCCCCTACATTCTGGGACGGGAAGCCAGCAGATGGACGGACAGCTGCAGAGGGTTCCCCAGTTTCGGTACCTAGGAGTTGAGATACATCGGGACTGAGGCTGGGTTCACACTGCTGCGGTGGCAGAAATCGCATGTGATTCGCAGCGCACTGCTGTTCACATCACATGCAATGTCTGTGCTGTGCGATATCAGCCATACAGATAGTATGGCTGATATCGCACCGCATTCGGTCCAAACTCCCACAGGAACCTTTTTTTTGTTCGGACCAAAATCGGATCGCATGGGTGTTCACACCTATGCGATCTGAAAATGTCCGAATTGTCAGTTCGCATTGCGATATGCGGGCTGAACTGGGGGTGTCATTAACATTGTATGACACTCCCCAGCAGTTCGCATATGGCAGTGTGAACTGCCGTGCGAGTTGGTGCGATGCGGGAACCCGCAGTAAATTTGCTGCGTTCCCGCACCGCAGCAGTGTGAACCCAGCCTTAAGGCAGTTTATCCCTCTGAATCTCAATCCGGTGGTTCAGCGGATATCCCAGAGCTGTGCCAGATGGAGATCTCTCCCCCTGACACCGGTTGGAAGAGTTAACCTAATTAAAATGTCGATCCTTCCTAAGTTCACTTACCTTTTCCCGCCAGACTCCTGTACCTATACCAAATAGTTTTTTTTCAGAGGTTGGATAGCATTCTGGTATCTTTTGTCTGGAACGGGAGGGCTCCCAGGGTGGCCAAAGTAAAGCTGCAGCTGCCCACATTGCTTGGTGGCCTGGCACTACCGTGCCTATTGAAATATTACTGGGCAGCAGTCCTGGTGACAGTCAAGTGGTGGCTGTCAGGGGAGCCGGCTAACCCTGCCTCTTCATTAGAGGCGGCGTTGCTGGGTTCATATGCGGAGCTTAGAAACTTGATCCATAGGGGCCCTAGGTCTAACTCTCGGGTCACCTTTCCTATGACTACGACCCTGAAGGTGTGGGAGTCGGTGGCCAGACAGGTGGGTGGATCTGGGATATGGTCCCCTGAGACCCCATTGTGGGGGAATCCTCGCTTACCACATTTCCGCTCCATCCCTGATCCTATTGTGTGGGCCAGGTATGGAGTTACAGCATTGAGGGACATAATGTCTCAGGGGCAGTTGATTACATTTGATGCACTAAAGCTCCACCGTGACCTCCCGAACCACATGTTTTTCAGGTTTATCCAATTACGACATGCCTATCGATCCCAATTCCCCTCCTCAATCTCACTGGAGATGTCACCGGTGGAGAGAATGCTTAAATCCCCTGATCAGACCAAAACGATGTCTACCTTATATAATATGTTTGTTACGCTAGATACCTCTGGGGTCTCCTCAGGACTTACCTCCAAACCGATCCGAATAACTAACGGAACTAGGCAAGGATGTCCCCTATCGCCCATTATTTTTACGCTCCTTATGGAACCATTGGCGGAAAGTTTCCGATCTCATCCCAACATTACAGGCATCACTATTGGCGATACTGAACATAAAATTAGCCTATTTGCGGATGATGTCCTGCTCATGCTCTCTAACCCCAAAACATCACTACATGAGACACAGAAATTGCTGGAAGAATTTAGTGCCATATCCTACTATAAATTAAACGCCACAAAGCCCCAAATTTTAGGTTTTAATGTTCCACCCTCCATGCAAATTTACCTAACTAATAGATTCCCTTTTGAGTGGTCCCCCCCACTTTTTGACATTCTTAGGAATTCAATTAACTGCACACACCTCACTGCTATATGAACATAACTTTAAGCCCTTCTTGGAATCACTGCCTCGACAACTATCCCTTCTGAGGACTCAGGAACTTTCAAGGGCTGGAAGAATAGCGACCTTAAAAATGCTGCTCTTACCAAAACTCCTTTATCTCTTTCGCACCTTAATATTCCCCTTACCACAAACTTTCCTTTCCGCCACCCAAAAGCTCTTCACTCAATTTATTTGGAACCACAAACCCCCAAGATGCTCCCTCAATATTATGTTAAGGCATAGAAAGAATGGTGGAATGGGAGTACCCAATATTATGGCGTATTATAAAGCATGCGTATTAGATCAACTTAGACACTGGTGGAACCCCCCTAAACATAAAAAGTGGGCATTTATGGAATCCAATGCGCTTCCACATAAAAATTACCAATCGATTCTTATCGCTAGTAGAATGGGAGCTCCACTACCCATCTCTAATATCCCAACTGTACAAATCTCCATCAAATTATGGTCAGAAATTCCCCTCTTATCTTCACCCAAGGGATCACTTTTTAAAATCCCTACCCCACTCTCAGTGCTCCAACACTTTATAGCCTGCATTGACCTTAAACTCTGGAAAAATAAAGGCCTTCTTCTTTTGAGAGACCTATACCAGGATGCGTCTCTCACCACACATATGAAACCTTATCTACCCGCTTTGACCTTCCGCAACCCGCGCAATTTACCTATTTACAAGTACGCTCCTTCCTCCATAAACATCCTCTACCTCTACACTTAGAAATTCCAGTCTCCATGTATACTTTCTTCCTTGAACCAACATCCCCTCTAAGGGGTATTTCCCTCTTTTATAATATCTACAACACTCAAGATCCCTTCTCAAAGACCACTACCATGCTAAAATGGGAAGAGGCTTTGGGAAAAACCTTCACAGATACCTATTGGGTGAAAGCTCTATCTACCACTTATACCTCATCCAAGTGCATTAACCATTGGGAACATTACCAAAAGGTAATACATTCTTGGTACCTTACCCCGTACAAACTTTCCAAATTCTACCCATCTCAATCGGCCTTGTGCTGGAGAAAATGTGGAGAATCTGGAACTCTATGCCATATATTATGGTCTTGTATATCACTACGGTCATACTGGAACAAGATTTTTTCCATAATGTCTGATATTTGTAGCCGACCCATTGTACCTCATCCAGAACTAGCCATCTTGCACCTGAACATTCACAAATTTCTTCCCAAGTTCCGAGTAGTAATCATACAATTTTTATTAGCAGCAAAAATAACTATTACAAGGAAGTGGAATACCATTGATCCACCTAATCCTAGTGATGCCATCCTCACCCTGAGCTGCCAATGCGAGATGGAGAAATTACTGGCAATCACAAACCTCAGTCTCACAGTATTTAGCGATAAATGGGAACCCTGGTTATCAAACCCTAAATGCACAGTCAAAATTTGAAAGTCCTTATCTTATGGTGACTGGCCCGCCCTATCCCTAACCCCCCCCCCCCCCCCCTTTTTTTTTTTTTTTTTTTTTTTTTAATTTTATTCCCCTTTCCTTTTTCATCTTGGCAAGCTTATCTTGCCTAATCATATCAACATTTAAGTCATTTACCCTCTGTACAGGAAAACTGGTGCCTCCCATTACAGATTACACCAGTATGTGGATTGTGTACCAACCAATGTATCCAACTACCCTGTTTCCAGTCTTGATCCTTTACCACCTCAAGTTACTTCAATATCGTTGTGACACTGATCGTAGTTGACGGTACTTCCACTCTTACCTGGACACAGTTTGTTCCCAGATGGGGTGCCCAGGATAGGTGGCAGTGCTTCAACTGTAAGATCAGTATTGTTGTTACCTCCACAGTTCAAGTTTATGTTACTTTATTTAGCATGGTATACTGTGTGTGATCTTTTCACAAAAGATGTACTGTACAGACTGTATCACATTTGTATTTGTTTGTACCCTTCTCTATAAAAACTCAATAAAAACTATTGAAATAAAATCACTGCTCCCGAAAAAACGACAGTTTTTAAAACTTTTTTTGCATTGATCCATGTCCCCTTGGGCAGAACCCAGGTCCCCAAACACTTTTTATGACAATAACTTGCATATAAGCCTTTAAAATTAGCACTTTTGATTAGTCCCATAAACTTTAACGGTGTTGGCGTGTTTGAACAAATTTTTTGCCTGCTTTCATGTTCTGGTGCAAACCGAACAGGGGGGGTTTTGACTCATCCCTACCCATCACATTCTGCAGCTGTTATCTCCTGGCCCACTCCCCAAAGCTCAGCTGTCTGGGCTTTTTTCAGCACATCTGCAGCAGATCACACTGTTGCTATCTGCAAACTGTGTCTCAGGCACATCAAACGTGGCAAAAACACCAACCATATGCATATCATTGCAATTTTTGTTGCCTTCATCAAGAGCACCTGTATAGGGTTACGGTGGGAAGATGCCCCCGACACCAAAGAGTATTTTTTCTGCACCTGTTTGACAGGTGCCTATCACTGTAATTTTTTAAAGCAAGGCCAATTCTTGCTTTCATCAAGAATACCTCTATAGGGTTATGGTGGGAAGGCACCACCCACCGACACACAAAAAACAATTTGTATGCACCCGTTACTTCTATACAAAGTCAAAGTGACACCAGAATGTATCCAAAAAAATCTTCAATCGTGTTCCCAGTGCACTACATTCTGGAATCATCATACACACTGGCTCCCCAGCTGTTGCTGAGCAAAATAAAGGCAGCTTGAGGGAAAATGTCTTTTTTTTGGGGGTTTATAAATGCAGTTATTGCTGCAGCAGATTCTAGACATGGTACATTTCTGCCACTTTACAAGTAGACTAAGTGGACCCCCCAGGCACTATTTTGGAAGGATTTTTTTTTTTTCCATTTTTAGACTTTCACTTTTAAAAAAAAAAATAAAAAAAATCAATGCTCATTTACAAAATGATGTTTTTCACAAACTTTTTTTTTTTTTTTTATTGATAAATATCCCCCAGGGCAGAACCCGGACCCCTATAACCACTGTATGCCCAAGGCAATTACTTGCATATAAGCCTTTAAAATGGGCACTTTTGATTTTTGACGTTAGGGTCCCATTGACTTTTATAGGATTTGTTATTTGGGTTGAAACTTTCACGGTATTCGGAAGTTCTGGTGCGAACCGAACAGGGGTCTGTTCGGCCCATCCCTAGTTAAAGACCACCCCACAATCAGTAGCATGTGTGCAATATGCAGGAAACTCTTTACAGAGGGAAATATCTCCCCATCCCCCTTTACTATCATTGGCAACCTGGCCTTTTAGCCAGGGGTAGAAGACCCGCAGTTTAATCACTTCCTCTAAAAGGAGGTACCCGTTCATCCTATGATTGAAGTGGTTATACTGGGATGATGCCTGCATCTACAGGTATCATCCCGGTATCTTTTTTTTTTTTTTGCAGCTAGCAATGGGCTTGAATGTAAAAGAGACCTTAGTGTCTTCCTGGGCTCTCCTGTCCTACTGAAATGAAGCTGCCGGTTCCGTTGGCTGACCATAGAGACAATCAATGACCAGAATGTCCCTGATCATCTCTATGGCCTAAGAGACCAGAAGCACCAAGTATGTTGTAACTTCCAATTTCTAAAAAAAAACCCAGATGTCTCAGTAAAGAGAGATAGAGGGTTGACAGAGAAGATGTCACTGCCCATGCAATCACAAGGGATATTAATAATCCCTTGTGAGAGCAAAAAAAGAGATAGATAAATAAATAACAAAATAAGCCTCTACTGCCTTTACTGGTTGATCAACATCCCATGGCTCGAGAGGATGTTCCTTCCTAGTTGGGGCTTCCCTTCTTCCAAGAAAGTAAAGGCCATCCATTAATATTATGTTTCACAAAAAAGTTTCATATTTGTCTTGAGAGGATGGATTTGGTTCATCCGCCTAACTGATACCTTCTAGGTCAATGGCGGCTGGTGCTCAATATTTTTTTTGGGGGGGCGGATAACAAACCTGCCCCCCTCACTCGCACATCTGCCATCACACACACACCCCCTCCCCCACCACAGGAGACAGACGGGAAGGTGATGATCGGACAGGAAGGCGGCGATCAGTCCAAACAGGAGTTGCGTCTACTCCCGGCTGAACAGGAAGTGGGTCCTAAGACCTGATTGGTCCTCAGTCTCCCTGGCCAATAGGGTCTCAGTACCGGCTTCCTGATTGGCCGGGAGGAGAAACAGGAAGACATTAGCAAATATTAATTTGCTAATGTCACACAACTGGGTGGGCTCAGGTTGCAATGCTCTGTTCCTCAAGCCCACCTTTTTTTTAAGCCAGTTAGAACCTTAAGCCCGGGTTCACACCTATGCGAATTAGACGCATCTAATTTGCAGGACATTTTTAAAATACATTCATATGAATGCATCTGGTTCACATATGTGCGTTGCATTCGCACTGCGCATTGCACAAAAAATGTGTGCGTTTTCTGGGCATTGCGGTGCAGATTCATTGCGTTCTGAACATGGATTTTCTACTTCTCCTCACTACACCTCCCCCTCCTCCTCTCTCTGTTCACTGATCCTGAGCTAAAACGCAGTGATTCCTTTGAACAGGAGATTTTTATCTCCCCAGTGAAACCTGAGCTTCAATTTTCACTGCACATGTGTGAAACCGGGCTTAGGCTCTAATCATGTGCTTAAAAAAAATGAAATCCATGCGTGCGGCACCCTGCATGTGGATTAGGGGCCGGACGCATGGATTGGGGGGGGGGGGGGGGTCCCTGCACCCTGCATCAGCGGCCACCACTGGTGAGGGGCTCTTCCACTTCAGGGCATGCAGGCTTTTGCTGCAATAAAGAGGTGACAAATGATTGATCTCTTATGTCTTCTCATAGGAATGTAGAAAAGGAAGAGAGACGGATCTTCCTGTGGTACATAGTCTGGCAATTGTTGAGAAATGGTCCTGACTTTTCACTAGAAGGAAAGCATTTTTAGACAGGTTCATAATACAAGGAACATGGTAACCCTTTTGTGAATGACATCTCCAGAAATCAATCAAGGACATTGGGGTGATATTTGTGATTGTGAAGGGTGATATGGGGGATCCTATACCATCCTGTAAATATTTTGCAATTGTTCCCCTAGTATTTGGAGCAAATCAAGGATTTGGGAAAAGGATGTGAGACTTTTCTTAAATTGATCATAAGAGAATGATTGTTGGAGATCCTCTTCCTAGCAGTAAAGGAGCTCTGTATTCTTGTTGTGGGGATGAAAAAAAAAAAATCATATAGTAGATATAAGGACTGGAGAATAGGGTCAGGGTCAGAACATTATGTAGTTTCCCATAAAAAGATAATGGCTGTGAAAAGGTTCTTGGGGTTGGGAGAGAAGATGCTAGGGTTTGATTGTGAGATTGGATTTTGCAGATTTCATGCAGGGTTTGAGGAACTCATCACAAATCAAACATGGATATAATAGCTCATCCATGTGTATTATGACATTGATCCAATCCTATAGAACTTCAGTATATGTGTATTGTACATGCATTTATATACACCTCTGCACTTTAAACCACAAGTTGCAATGCTTTCATAAATGAGATGGTTATAATCCTCATACAAGAGGGATTGTATCTGGTGGTGACCATGGTGCAGGGTAATTCTCAATGTCTTTCTCAGAGGATCTCTGAGAGCTCTTCATCAGGAATTAACAGGAAGGGCAATATTGATAAACACAATATGCTGTTGAGCTCAAATATAATTTCAGAAGTTGTCCTAAAAGAATCTAAGGGGCCACAGGGGAATGAAAGCAAACCAATTGGTTTAAGTGAAGGGATCAAATAATAAAAGAAAAACAAAGAAATGCAGACACATTTTATGATGGAGCAACTGATAGTGGAAAGGAGTTGTGGTTTTCACATGTCTGGTGGAGACTGTTCTAGTCTCAGCTGAAGGAGCTTATCAAGAGACCAAAGCACTATTTGACTTTCCAGCATATCAGGTCTGTGTGGTAAGCTGCTCTATGTAATTGTTAGTGGAGGAAATCAGATTGTAGAGTGTATGGGGTGCACACATTGTGGTTTGCAAGTTTACCACTGAATCCCCACACCTCTACAGAGAATATTTGCACCCTAGAAACCCTCCATAAACAGTCCTTGACAACCCAATCCGCAACAAACCTTCTTGAGGCCAGAAAGAAACACAAGTAGATCTTAGAATCAAAAACTAAACTATTCCTTTTCTTTTGGAAAAATAATTTACTATGAACAGGGAGACAAGCCTGGCCACCTGCTGGCTAGGGCCCTAAAAACCACCATGGCCACACAGAACATTACAGGAAACCAGAACAAAGGGGGCAAAATTGACAGGACAACTGACAAAATAGTGCAACATTTTCACAAGTGTTATACCAATCTCTACAATCTCCCAACTCAACACAGACCACCAGACTTACCGGATAATAGGCTCCAGATGATACAAGAATTTCTGAGGGATTCAGGCCTCCCTTCCCTCAGGGCAAAGGATATTACTCAACTTGAAAGTCCCATAGATTCCTCTGAACTCATGCTGGCGATTAACCACTTGAGCCCCGGACCATTATGCTGCCTAAGGACCAGAGGTCTTTTTCCAATTTGGCACTGCGTCACTTTAACTGCTAATTGCGCAGTCATGCAATGCTGTACCCAAACGAAATTTGCGTCCTTTTCTTCCCACAAATAGAGCTTTCTTTTGATGGTATTTGATCACCTCTGCAGTTTTTATTTTTTGCGCTATTAACGGAAAAAGACCGAAAATTTTGAAAAAAAATGATATTTTCTACTTTTTGTTATAAAAAAAATCCAATAAGCTAAATTTTAGTCATACATTTAGGCCAAAATGTATTCGGCCACATGTCTTTGGTAAAAAAAATGTCAATAAGCGTATATTTATTGGTTTGCGCAAAAGTTATAGCGTCTACAAACTAGGGTACATTTTCTGTAATTTACACAGCTTTTAGTTTATGACTGCCTATGTCATTTCTTGAGGTGCTAAAATGGCAGGCCAGTACAAACCCCCCCCCAAATGACCCCATTTTGGAAAGTAGACACCCCAAGGAAATTGCTGAGAGGCATGTTGAACCCATTGAATATTTATTTTTTTTGTCCCAAGTGATTGAATAATGACAAAAAAAAAAAAAAAAATATTTACAAAAAGTTGTCACTAAATGATATATTGCTCACACAGGCCATGGGCCTATGTGGAATTGCACCCCAAAATACATTCAGCTGCTTCTCCTGAGTATGGGGATACTACATGTGTGGGACTTTTTGGGAGCTTAGCCGCGTACGGGGCCCCGAAAACCAATCACTGCCTTCAGGATTTCTAAGGGTGTAAATTTTTGATTTCACTCTTCACTGCCTATCACAGTTTCGGAGGCCATGGAATGCCCAGGTGGCACAACCCCCCCCCCCCCAAATGACCCCATTTTGGAAAGTAGACACCCCAAGCTATTTAGCCTCTAGACTTCTTTTACAAGCCGTGGGAGGGAATGCTTTTACATGAAAGCTGACCGCTGGCTGAAAAGAATGATACCAAGATGATACCTAAACCTGCAGGCATCATTCTGGTATAACCATTCAAAGTCGTGAATGGCGTACCTGAAGACAAAAAAATGGTTAACAATAAAGCACAGTAAACGGTAAAGTATAAAAAATTGCATACCTGAAAAGCAAACATGATAAAACATAATAACAATAAAACATTGCAGAATAGAATACAGTAAAAAAAAGCAGAACAATAGAGAGAGAGAATAGAGAGAGAGAGAACAATGAAACAACAACTATTTATTTTTTTATTTTATATATATATTTTTTTTTTTTTACACTTTTTTTGTAACTAACTTTTATAACGGTAACCGGTTCCAGGTTCGGGTCTCTCAAAATGCGATGGCATCTTGGGAGACCCTGTGAAAGTGTGCCTAGTCTGTGCAATGCTGTACCCTACGCTAATACTCAACTAGTGTATGGTAGCGTTCAAAACATTCACCAATGCAAAGACCAGGATTGTCAGGACAGAAGGGACAATAATAGCGGGTGTCACGCCTATATCCGCGCTTGCTGCAGACACAACATCTTTTTTGGGGGGGTTCGTTGGGTAGGGGTACTCGGGAGGACATAAAGAAAATGCCTCTCATGCAGCCGACTGCATTTGGTTGGGGATGTGAATGGGGGAAGTACGGGCGCTGCAGAAGTGGTGGGTTCCCAATTAGGATTGGCGAATGCAGCAGGAAGGGCATTATGGACACGACGGGCCTGTGTTTGTCTTTTTGGTGGCAGCGGGACACTACTTGTGCTTGCCACCTCACCAGCTTGAACTGCACTTATGGGACTTGCCACGTCACCAAGTGTTACTGCAGTGCTGGTTTGACTACGACCGGGGTGTACTAGGTCACTGGTGCTTGCCAGTTCACCAAAACGCTACCAAAAAAAACTGTTAGCGATCGCAGGGATCAGGCCTGACTCTGCGAACGCTGCAGTTATGCGTTAAGTGTTTTGTAAGTGACAGTGATCGATCGATACTGCACTTGGGTGGGCTGGGCCGGGCGGAGGGGCAAAATGCAGGTGCTAGCAGGTATCTGGGCTGATCTCGCTAACACTGCGTTTTTGGGAACCCTAAACTGCTGGGGACGCCAGTATAGATCTGATCGGATCAGATATTGATCCGTTCAGATACTATACCACTAAAGGAGGCGTATGCTGCGTGCGTGGGTGTTAGCGGTACTGGCGCTAATCTGACGCTGCTTGGGGCTGGTGCTTGCCAGTTCACCAAAATACTACCAAAAAAACTGTTCGCGATCGCAGGGATCAGGCCTGACTCTGCGAACGCTGCAGTTATGCATTTAGTGTTTTGTAAGTGTCAGTGATCGATCGATACTGCACTTGGGTGGGCTGGGCTGGGCCGGGCGGAGGGGCAAAACGCAGGTGCTAGCAGGTATCTGGGCTGATCCCGCTAACACTGTGTTTTTGGGAACCCTAAACTGCTGGGGACGCTAGTATAGATCTGATCGGACCAGATATTGATCCGTTCAGATACTATACCACTAAGGGAGCTGTATGGTGCGTGCGTGGGTGTTAGCGCTACTGGCGCTAACCTGACGCTGCCTGGGGCTGGTGCTTGCCAGTTCACCAAAATGCTACCAAAAAAACTGTTAGCGATCGCAGGGATCAGGCCTGACTCTGCGAACGCTGCAGTTATGTGTTTAGTGTTTTGTAAGTGACAGTGATTGATCGATACTGCACTTGGGTGGGCTGGGCAGAGGGGCAAAATGCAGGTGCTAGCAGGTATCTGGGCTGATCCCGCTAACACTGCGTTTTTGGGAACCCTAAACTGCTGGGGACGCTAGTATAGATCTGATCGGATCAGATATTGATCCGATCAGATACTATACCACTAAGGGAGGCCTATGCTGCGTGCGTGGGTGTTAGTGGTACTGGCGCTAATCTGACGCTGCCTGGGGCGACGCATATCACCGCCGGGCGATCAGGGGTCTAAACCTTTATTCGGTAATAAACGGCGGGTGCCCTGACACTATAAAAAATAAACAAACTAACCAGCGTCACCCGTAACAGTTATACGGTGATCAGTGGTGAAAGGGTTAACTAGGGGGCCATCAAGGGGTTAAAACATTTATTCGGTAGTATATGGGGGTCCCTGACGCTATAAAACGCTGACGGCGAACCTAAATATTTAGGTCCCTAACTATCGTCACCAGCGACACTAATACAGCGATCATAAAAATGATCGCTTAGCGACACTGGTGACAGGGGGTGATCAAGGGGTTAAAACTTTATTAGGGGGGGTTAGGCGTGTATCCTAGACCTACAGGGGGCTACCACTCACTGTCCCAACACTGTAACTGTCACAAACTGACACCAATGCAGTAATCAGAAAAAAAAAAAAAAAACTGCTGGTGTCAGTTTGTGACAGGGGGGGGGGGATTGGGGGGGGATCGGGGAAGGGGGGGGGGATCGGGGTTTTGTGTGCCTGGCATGTTCTACTGTGTGTGTAGTGTTTGTGCACTCACATACCTGTCTTCTCTCCTCGGGCCGGAAATGAAATTACCGAGCCGAGGAGAGATGGCATCATTTCCTTTGCTGCTGTTTAGCATAAAGCAGCAAAGGAATGTTCCCATTGGCCGGCGGCGATCGCGAGGGGGGGGGCCACGAACGGATGGCCTCCCCCTCACCTCCGATCGCCGGGGGACAAAAGACGACCGCCTCGGGCACCGGGGGGGTGTCCGATCGGACCCCCCACCCGCGGAAGGCAAATCACATATATGTACGTGATTTTGCCTGTCCATGCCACCTTGCCGACGTACATCGGCGTGAGGCGGTCGTCAAGTGGTTAAAGACCTAAAAATGGGAAAAAGTTATTGGGCCTTGAGGATGGATCACTGGCCAGAGCTTGCAATGTATGCAATTGAGCTACTGGCCTTTCCTGCATCCAGCGTTCTATCTGAACGCACATTCAGTGCTGCTGGAGGCTTTGTAACCGATCACAGAGTGTGCCTGTCCACAGACTTGGTTGATCGGCTCACCTTCATAAAAATGAATCAGTCTTGGATCACCAGCTACCAAGCAACTGATGCTCTATGTAATTGCTAGTGGAGGAAATCAGATTGCAGAGTGTATGGGGTGCACACATTGTGGTTTGCAAGTTTACCACTAAAGCCCCACACCTCTATATGGAATGTTTTGAAGTAGTAAAAGCCTGACAGAGGTTGTAACCTTTCCTCTTGGTAATACAAAACTTTAACCACTTACGGACTGCCCGTCCTTGTTATACAGCGGCTGTTTGAAGGAGGATATCGTTGTTATGGCAACAGTTAGCTGCCATAACCCCAGTGTCCCCATCTTCAGCGGGCCTTCCACTACAAGATAAAAGTGGTCTCTGTGGAAAATTCGCCACAAGCTCACTTTTATCGAGAGGGGCCAAAACGTCACTTCCGCCCACAGCACTTAAATGGCTTTTTTTTTTTTTTTTTTATTACAATTTTTTTTTTTTTTTTTAATTGCATTTTAGTCTAAATATGAGATTGGAGGTCTGATATTTAAGAGGCCCTGTCATACTTTTTTCTATTACAAGGGGTCTTTAAGGTAAAATAAATAATACAAAAATAAATAAATAAATAAAACATGCCCAGTCCCGATGAGCTCGCGTGCAAAAGCAAACTCATACATGAGTAGCACCCGCATATGAAAACAGTGTTCAAACGACACATGTGAGGTATCTGCTCTTAAAACATGCAACCTGTAGAATTTTTTAAACATCGCCTATGAAGATTTTTAAGGGTAAAAGTTTGTCACCATTCCACGAGCGGGCACAATATTTAAGCATGACATGTTGGGTATCAATTTACTCAGCGTAACATTATCTTTCACAATATTAAAAAAAAAAAAAAAAAAAATGGGCTAACTTTACTTTATTTTTTTCTTATTTTTTAATTCAAAAAAGTGTATTTTTATTTTTAAAAAGTGCACTTGTAAGACCGCTGCACAAATACAGTGTGACAGAAAGTATTGCAATGGCCGCCATTTTATTCGCTAGGGAGTTAGAACCCCCAAACATTATACATTTTTTCCTAAGTAATTTTCTAGCAAAAAATAAATAAATTATGTTTTTAGCTTGTAAACAACAAATCTCAAAAAGAGGCTTGGTCCATAAGTGGTTAAAAAAAAACAAAAACAAAAACAAAAAACAAAAAATGTTTGGGCTGAACATTCACTTTGATTGCAATATGCACATCTTGTTTTTTTTTTTTTTTTTTTACTCAATTGAACCTCTTTTTAACACTAACACTTTACGTTTTTAATCCCCCTAATGATGATAATACAATTATAAAAGCTTTCAGACAATGGGGGAATGATGGGAATAAAATGGTTTCCAGGATTGGCGATCATGTGTAAGTTCACCTATAAATGTGTAGATATTAGTAAAGGTGATAAACATGTCCAATGCCCTAGGGACAATGTTCTACCTCTACTTTCTATAAAGGACTGTGTGCTGTCCGAGGTGATCTTGTCATCAGATTTGTATGTAGCTGATACTTTGTGTTTATTTGTGTCATTTACCTATCAGGTAGCTTATGGCTTTATCTTTGTACATTGATCTGCTGTTGATGATTGAAATAGATACAAATAGAGGAAGATTTGACTGGGCTGATAGAGTAGATACAATGTTTCGTTTTCTTGCTTCTTTCCTCCATTGTGTTGTGGTTTAAGAACACAACGATTTTCTTAACTTGTCTTTTCAGATAAAGTAACAATGTAAGGCGGGAGATTGTGGGAGATCTTTGATTGTAACAATGTGTGAGTGCGGCATAAGTGTTTATTCAGCTCTGCCACCTTGTGGTGATTTCTGGTAGAACACTGGGGGGTGCAGTACAAGGCGATGAATAGAGGAATGTATACAGCCAGAAAGTGGAGATGATCTCCGCAATCCATAGAGAATCAGGATGGGAATAGAAGGAAGGTTTATTCATCCCCCTCCCAATCTGACCGACCTACTCCTCATCTAAAGATCCTTGTTATTAGGATTATTAAACTCCCACTGCTCTGATTGGCTCAGATTTCAAATTCCTGGTTTCAAATTTTCCCGCTTGAATAGTGAAGAACGTTACAGACAAATAATCAGCCCCTATTATACCGCCAAATCCGACACTGAGACCTGAAATCATCAGATGAGACATGTATCCGAGAAATATGATCAATGCTTTATGTCTGAAATGAATAAGAATGGATTCTGAAGATCACTGAATAATGTAAAACATTTCTGTATGTTCTCTTCTATTTCAAGTCCTCCGAATGCAGAACATGATAGTGAGATGACTTCTCTCATAGATCTCTACCTTTCTATATGATGATGGGAAATTAAGTATTCCACGTTTCATCATTAGATCTGTATAGGATCATGGAACTGACCTCTATCAGATATGTACCATTTACAGATTTCCCCCCATATAGTAAAACTAGAATAATAAATAAAAAGGTGAAAGGACTGGCAGAAATCATGACATTGACATTTGTACAATGAATGAATAAAACAAATATTTCATGTCTGAAGAATCAGATCTGTCCCCTCTTAGAAACATGGATAACATTTTGCTGGTTTCTAGTTACAAAGTAAATGAAATTCTCTGCAGAGTATTGGATGGCCGAGGCTCCTTTCTATCGGTTTCCTTACTACCAAATGATAACATATTCACCAGAAATATATTATAAAATGAAAAGATCGGAAGTGTAGGTCAAAAATGATGTATACAAGACATTATATATGTGTAATCCTTGTATACAGAAAAGTCCACTTTCAGATTACGGTATAAAGCTCCCATGTATTGTCTGAGGAGCAACACTGACACCTAGTGGTTCAAAAAATACATGTCTTCTGTACGGGGATCTGGGAAGACATACAATGTGATTGGATGGTTTGTTCCCACTAGCCGACTAGAATGGATGGGTCTAAACGGAAATAAGTGAAGAATTCACAAATAAAGGGAATGTAGAAAACTAGCTGATATTCGGATGGATTTATTCTCACTATAATACATCCTCAAATCAATAACTTGCCATCAGATTGTACAAACCTCATTGTATAGATAATCTGTTAATTCTTCATTGATAACGGGTTAAGAATTGTGATAAAATGTGATGACAGCTCATTGATGGAAATGGTGGGTGGCTCTTAGAAGAGCCTTTGTGTCTTGTGTTGGGGTAATGATGATGATGATGGGGGGATTACTTGGCGCTGGTGTACTTGGTGACGGCCTTGGTGCCCTCGGAGACGGCGTGCTTGGCCAGCTCTCCGGGCAGGAGGAGGCGGACGGCGGTCTGGATCTCCCGGGAGGTGATGGTGCGGCGCTTGTTGTAATGAGCCAGGCGGGAAGCTTCGCCGGCGATGCGCTCGAAGATGTCATTGACGAAGGAGTTCATGATGCCCATGGCCTTGGACGAGATGCCGGTGTCGGGGTGCACCTGCTTGAGCACCTTGTACACGTAGATGGCATAACTCTCCTTCCTGCTCTTCCTCCGCTTCTTGCCGTCCTTCTTCTGGCTCTTGGTCACGGCTTTCTTGGAGCCCTTCTTGGGCGCCGGGGCTGACTTGGCTGGTTCAGGCATGATAAGGGTTAACGATATCTTCTCCGCTCTGTGAAGGGAAAATGTGCTGGAGCCGCCCTCATGTGCTGCTTATATAGGCGTCCTATGCAAATGAGCCTCATCCCTAATCACTCTTCTATTGGAGGATTCAATCATGTGATGGGGAGTGACGTCATGCTTTCTTTTCTCCTTTACAGATTGGTTTAGAGACAAGTCAGGACAGTATTGGCTGGATTGAAACAGGACCAATCACAGCGTGTGACGTCAGAACACTGAGTGTATAAAAGAAAGGGGAGTGGCTGTGGGGTGACATTCTCTAGTCTCGATCATTCGGTGACAATGTCAGGACGCGGCAAACAAGGAGGCAAGGTTCGGGCTAAGGCCAAGACCCGATCATCCCGTGCTGGTCTGCAGTTCCCAGTCGGTCGTGTTCACCGCCTGCTCAGGAAGGGCAACTATGCCGAGCGGGTCGGGGCCGGAGCTCCCGTCTATCTGGCCGCCGTGCTCGAGTATCTGACGGCTGAGATCCTGGAGCTGGCCGGCAACGCCGCCCGCGACAACAAGAAGACCCGCATCATCCCCCGACACCTCCAGCTGGCTGTCCGCAACGACGAGGAGCTCAACAAGCTGCTGGGCGGAGTCACCATCGCCCAGGGAGGAGTCCTGCCCAACATCCAGGCCGTGCTGCTGCCCAAGAAGACCGAGAGCCACAAGGCCGCCAAATCCAAGTAATAATCCCCGACAATTCCTCCACCTCTATTACCCAACACAACGGCTCTTTTCAGAGCCACCCACCTCTCCATACAAAGAGCCCGACATACATTGTTTTGTTGCCTAGTCTCCGATGTGTCTAATGTGATTCATAGTTCACCCTAAAAGCAAACACGTTATATTCTTCTTCACACTTCTTACAGGTCAGTAGTAAAGTAGGAAGATTCGGCCCCATTATACCTCTCCATACAAAGACACACATACATTGTTATCGGGGGAACTGATTGTAAAAAATACAGGATTTTCTTTTATATGTTGATCATAAAATGGTTCCTCTGAAACTATAAGATGTGATCCCGACGGGAGAACAATGTGTCCGTAATAAGAAATGGTGAAATATTTGATATAGTAATGTGATCTCATTACAGGGACTTCATTCTCCTCCATCCTTTCTAGTAGTTCTGATGATGGCAAATCATTCCCCCCAACTGGAAAGGAGCCCACAGATCTCATCCCCTTCTTCACACCCCCACAAGGAAATATACGTTTTACCATCCAAAGGAATCTCCCGCCGAAATTCTATGGATTGTTCCCATCATCTCACAATCACAATATTAGACCCCCTTCTTTTCACACAATTTAATTCCCCAACAGTAATACATACGCTGGAAATGGTAAAGTCCGGGATTTTTTTGTTCTGCAGAGTAGACAGCGCAGACTCTCTACCAAAAAAAAACACTGCTGGTTGTGGGGCAAAGAGCTCAATTTTTGCCCGCCAGAATTGTGAAGATCACAGACAAAAATCCATCCCTTTTCTACCGCCAGAGGTTAGACGGGAATGACTAAATACAAAAACATTTCTATATGTTCTATTTTATTCCAAATCCTCGGAATCCACTACTACACACACAACGTTTATCTTCCTTTATGACGGAAAAGAAAGCATTCATAATGACATATGTCACTGACCGATTTTCATTTCACAAAACACATTTTTCAGGTCTGATAAATCAGGTCGGTTTCCTGTTTAGATTCTAATATGTGACATTTTCTGCAGAATACATTGTTGCGGCCCCGCCCCTTTGCAACCCACCCCCACCCTTTCATACAGACATGGGGGGGGGGGTCCCAATAATAACTCCGGGTGACAGAAATGTGGAAAAGATGAGAACCACAGGCAACAGCAATTCGTTTTTAGTGACTAAGGAACGTGGTGTTCATTGGTGAACAACGTACCTGAAAAAATAATAAAAGTGAGATAACGATATTGTAAGACAGATCTGTTGTGTTGCATCTAAAGGAAATCATACAATCGGATTGCATAGTGTATGTTTAGTTAAAAGGAACTTCCTTACACACACACAGCAAAAATGTATCATTACAGAAGAAATCTATAGACAGCCCTTTGGATGAGAAGGTGGGTGGCCCTGAGAAGGGCCTTTGTGTAGATGAAGTGAGTAGTAGGTCTATGAGGGTTTAGCCTCCGAATCCGTAGAGAGTGCGGCCCTGGCGTTTGAGAGCATAGACGACATCCATGGCGGTGACGGTCTTCCTCTTGGCGTGCTCGGTGTAGGTGACGGCATCGCGGATGACATTCTCCAGGAAGACTTTGAGCACTCCGCGGGTCTCCTCATAGATGAGTCCGGAGATGCGCTTGACACCCCCTCTGCGGGCCAAACGTCGGATGGCGGGTTTGGTGATGCCTTGGATGTTGTCCCGGAGCACCTTCCTGTGCCGCTTAGCGCCTCCTTTCCCCAGACCCTTCCCTCCTTTACCGCGACCAGACATGGCGACTCTTCTCTGTTACTAAGAAGAACTGAAATTGACTGATTCGCCCGCCCGCCCTCCTTTTATAGAGACTGTGCGGACCTGATGGAAACCATCCTGAGAAAAGGCGGAGTCACACCCATTCATTACACAGAATAGATTTGTTTTTCCATTTGTAAGGCTCCTAAACATTCTGCTGTTTTGAAAATGATGGCAAGAGAAATCCATCTAGAGATGTGAAATCTATTCTTGCTTCTTAATGATTTTCTAGGTATTCTTCAGAGATTATACTGAAAATATACATTTTTGGACTCCTGATAACAGAAACCCCAATCACCAGATACTATTGTCAATAATAATGTCATATTTATAAAATAGTACTCTGAAAAGGAAAACGATATACAGATAACCCCTTGTTTTTTCCCCCCTGTTTTAAGCCCGAGCGGACCTGATAGGAGACTAATGGAAAAGGGGCGGGGCCACAGCACGTTGGTTTTCTGCAGAGAATTTCACATTCTTAGAACCTTGTAAATATGTGGCAGATTGCATGTTACCGAGGGGGAAACCGATCTGGTTCTTCAGACATGAAATCTTTACTTCATTCATTGTGCATTTTTATCTGTGTCATGGTTACTAACATGAATTGCACATTTCTTTTTAGACATATCCAGGTTGTGATATGAGGACGATCTTAACTGATAAATGTCCAGAAAGAAATACAAAACAATATCAGTCAGTGACATGAACATCATATTCTGTGTGTAGCAGTGGTGAGATCCTGGGTTCTGAGAACATATAGAAGTGTTTTCTCATGGTTCAGTAACAAACAGATTCCTTTCCTAATCATTCCGGACTAATGACATGACAGTGTTAATCATATTTCTCCGATAAATGTCTCATCCGATCATCTCCTCGGTGTCGGATTTGGCGGTATAAGAGAGATGAATATATATCTGTAACGATCTACATAATTCCGGCGGGCACATTTTGAAAACAGCAATTTTAAATCTGAACCAATCACAGCTGTGGGCGTTTCCTTCATCATCCAGTAATACTGCCTTCTTTTGAGGACACCAAAGAAATGTATTGCGAGATCTCTCTATGTTTTCAGCCCAGAAAATACTTGCTCAGTAGACTTCCTATTGATCTCTATAGCAGGGCGGAGTCTGTATTCTGAAGTCCAATCAAAGAACAAAACAATCTGAAATTAATATTTCCAACGTATTTCTTGGTTAATTATTATTATTATTATTATTATTATTATTATTATTATTATTATACAGGATTTATATAGCGCCGACAGTTTACGCAGCGCTTTACAACATTAGGGCAGACAGTACAATTACAATACAATTCAATACAGGAGAAATCAGAGAGCCCTGCTCGTTAGAGCCTACAATCTAGGAGGGAGGGTCAACTTATACAAAAGGGTAATAGCTGTGGGGGATGAGCTAATGGAGAAAATAGTGCAGTTGTTAGATGGAGGCAGGATAGGTTTCTCTGAAGAGGAAAGTTTTTAGGGATTGCCTAAAAGTGGATACATTTGGAGACAGTCTGACAGATTGGGGTAGGGAATTCCAGAGGATAGTCGAGGCTCATGAATCCATGAATTAATCCATGGATTGAATAAAGAAATGATGACAAAATTGCAGTATTTAATGTTCCCCTTTCAGTCATTCCTCCTGGTTATACATTATAATAGGGGTGCCGCCACTGCACTTTTCTATTCCAGTTACTATATAACCCTTTCATGACTAAGCCTATTTTTGAAATTTGGTGTTTACAAGTTAAAATCCATATTTTTTGTTAGAAAATTACTTAGAACCCCCAAATATTATATATATATATTTTTTTTAGCAGAGAATCTAGAGAATAAAATGGAGATTGTTGCAATATTTTATATCACACGGTATTTGTGCAGCGGTGTTTTAAACGCAAATTTTTGGAAAAGGGACACTTCCATGAATTTTAAAAAATCCAAACAGTAAAGTTACCCCAATTTTTTTGTATAATGTGAAAGACTATGTTACGCCGAGTAAATAGATACCAAACATGTCACGCTTTATAATTGCGCGCACTCGTGGAATGGCGACAAACTATGGTAGCTATGAATTTCCATAGGCGACGCTTTAATTTTTTTTTTTTTTTTTTTTTTTTTATGGTTACCAGGTTAGAGCTACAGAGGAGGTCTAGGACTAGAATTATTACTCTCGCTCTGACGATCGCGGGGATACCTCACATGTGTGATTTGAACACTGTTTACATATGCGTGCGCAACTTTCGTATGCATTTTCTTCGCTGCGCGAGCTTGCGGGGACGGGGGCGCTTTAAATTTTTTTTTTATGTATTTTATTTATTTTTATTTTATTTTTATTTTTATAGGTTGTGACAGGTACTCTTTATGGAGGGATGGGGGGTCTAAAAGACCCCCCATCCCTCCTTTACACTTCAAAGTATTCAGATCGCCGAAAATGGCGATTCTGAATACTGTATATTTTTTTTTAAATTTGGCACCATTGGCAGCCGAGTAAACGGGAAGTGACGTCAAGACGTTACTTCCGCGTTTACATTGAGAAGGCTGGAACGAAGCCGCCGACAGCTTCGCTCCAGCCCGCCCACAGCCGCCGGAGGCACCCGATTGGACACCGGGCCTCCCGATCGCACGGGAGGCCCGGTAAGAGCGGTGGGAGGCAGCGGGAGGGGGGATGTCCCCTCCCGCTCCGCCGGTATAACAGCCGAGCGGCTTTTAGCCGCATGGTTGTTATATACAGATAGCCGATCGCCCGCTCGAAACAACGGTACCGGGATGATGCCTGCAGTTGCAGGCATCATCCCGGTATAACCCCGGAAAGCCAAGTACGCATATCTGCGTACGGTCGGCGGGAAGGGGATAAAGTCCCCACAATGATGCTCCGGTGTGTGTTCCTTTAGGCCATACACTACACCAATGTATTGCAACATCTCTAATCTCCAATTATCTCTCAGCAGTAAAGTATCTCCGAGAGTCCCGGAACAGATTCCTTGTAATACGTTGTATCATTTCTCCACAATCCTCCCAGTGCAGAATGACGGCTCTCTGATCACCTTGTATCCCTTCTACTAGATCAGTGGTTCTCAACCTGGGGGTCAGGACCCCCTCAGGGGTCGAATGATAATTTGCCAGGGGGTCACCGAATCCTGGGCTGTTCCTGAAGCCCGCACTGCTCTCCCAGCCTTTTTGCGGCTACCCAGCTGGGCTGTCCCTGGAGCCCGTGGCCGCCCACTTAGCCTATTCGCAGCCGCCCATTCAGTTCACGGCATGGCTGGGGGACAGAGACTAGAGGCTAGAGGTCAGCTGACTGGTGAGGAATGTGAAGTAGGAGGGGCTGGAGGAGACCCTATCTCCTGATTTCGACATAGGTGCCACTGTTACGAGACACCACAAAGTCAGAGACACAGTGAGTAACCTGTGATTATGGTTGCCATTAAAAGTGCCCACTACAGTTCTCAGATCAGCAGATGACCTTGATCAAGAGCACCTAAGTTGGCTGATCAGAACTCCCCACCAGCACTGCCACTTATCCCAACTACCCACCAGCACTGCCACTCATCCCATTCCCCCCACTCCTCACCAAGGAGTAAGAGAAGGAATAAAAATAGAGAATACATGGAAGGGAGAGGAAAAGAGGGGGAGGAACAAAGAAAAAGGGAGAGAAAGACAAAGAGAAAAGACGGCTAGAGAGAGGAATGGGGAAAAAAAATAAGAAATTAGGATGGAGAAAGAAAGGGAAACAAAGAGAAAGAGTGGCACGTCCTAAAATGTACCATAAGGGGTTTCAATACTGTACGAGTGGAAGGAACTCAGGGAGCGCTGAATGTCCATTAGGGGCGCAAATTACTTGTCTTGCCTTGGGTGCTGACCACCTACGCTACAAAAATAATTTTACTTTTGGGGTCCCCACAACTTGGGAAATTTTATCAAGGGGTCACAGCACTAGCAAGGTTGAGAACCACTGCTCTAGATCGACCTAGGTGTCTTCTAAGCAGTACCTATAGATATTTTAGCTGCCCAAAAACATAACATTTAGGATTCTGTGTATGTTTAGTAGGGATGAGCTTCGTGTTCGAGTCGAACCCATGTTCGACTCGAACATCGGCTGTTCGATCGTTCGCCGAATTGCGAACGTTATGGGCCGTTCGCGCTAAATTCGTGTGGCGCGTCACGGCCCATAATTCACTGCGGCATCGCAGTGCATTGCTGGCTGATGATTGGCCAAGCATGCACTATGACCCGCATGCTTGGCCAATCACAGCGCCGTCAGTAGAGAGAGCTGTAATTGGCCAAAGCCAGGGTGGCTTTGGCCAATTATGGTTCAGGGGATTTAGTACACACCCCACACTATATAAGGCCGCCTGCACGGCGGCCCTGTGTAGTGTGTGTTCCGGTGTGCTGAGAGATAGAGAGAGAGAGAGAGAGACAGTGTCATTTGATTTGAGTTAGATAGATTAGGCAGAACAGTCAGTCAGTTAGCTGCACTTACAGTGTATTGTGTATATATATGCATCCCAGGTGTTGCATATATATATATACACTGTATTCAGTTTAGCTAGATCCGTTCCTGTTATCTTCTATCTAGACTATTTACATTTAATGCAGTGCGTCCTGCTCACAGTGTTCAGCTAGATCCGTTCCTGCTATTTACATTTAGTGCAGTGCGTCCTGCTCACAGTGTTCAGCTAGATCCGTTCCTGTTATCTTCTAGACTATTTACATTTAGTGCAGTGCGTCCTGCTCACAGTGTTCAGCTAGATCCGTTCCTGCAATTTACATTTAGTGCAGTGCGTCCTGCTCACAGTGTTCAGCTAGATCCGTTCCTGCTATTTACATTTAGTGCAGTGCGTCCTGCTCACAGTGTTCAGCTAGATCCGTTCCTGCTATTTACATTTAGTGCAGTGCGTCCTGCTCACAGTGTTCAGCTAGATATGTTCCTGTTATTTACATTTAGTGCAGTGCGTCCTGCTCACAGTGTTCAGCTAGATCCGTTCCTGCTATTTACATTTAGTGCAGTGCGTCCTGCTCACAGTGTTCAGCTAGATCCGTTCCTGCTATTTACATTTAGTGCAGTGCGTCCTGCTCACAGTGTTCAGCTAGATCCGTTCCTGCTATTTACATTTAGTGCAGTGCGTCCTGCTCACAGTGTTCAGCTAGATCCGTTCCTGTTATCTTCTAGACTATTTACATTTAGTGCAGTGCGTCCTGCTCACAGTGTTCAGCTAGATCCGTTCCTGCTATTTACATTTAGTGCAGTGCGTCCTGCTCACAGTGTTCAGCTAGAGCCGTTCCTGCTATTTACATTTAGTGCAGTGCGTCCTGCTCACAGTGTTCAGCTAGATCCGTTCCTGTTATCTTCTAGACTATTTACATTTAGTGCAGTGCGTCCTGCTCACAGTGTTCAGCTAGATCCGTTCCTGCTATTTACATTTAGTGCAGTGCATCCTGCTCACAGTGTTCAGCTAGATCCGTTCCTGTTATCTTCTAGACTAATTACATTTAGTGCAGTGCGTCCTGCTCACAGTGTTCAGCTAGATCCGTTCCTGTTATCTTCTAGACTATTTACATTTAGTGCAGTGCGTCCTGCTCACAGTGTTCAGCTAGATCCGTTCCTGTTATCTTCTAGACTATTTACATTTAGTGCAGTGCGTCCTGCTCACAGTGTTCAGCTAGATCCGTTCCTGTTATCTTCTAGACTATTTACATTTAGTGCAGTGCGTCCTGCTCACAGTGTTCAGCTAGATCCGTTCCTGTTAAATTCCTACTGACAGGCAGGCTTGTCTGGTTACAGTATATAAAGCTACCTGAAGAAAATTACAGGTGTTCTATTTGATCCTATTAGTACCACGGTCAGGCAGCTAGACTATTTACATTTAGTACAGTGTGTCCTGCTCACAGTGTTCAGCTAGATCCGTTCCTGTTATCTTCCTACTGACAGGCAGGCTTGTCTGGTTACAGTATATAAAGCTACCTGAAGAAAATTACAGGTGTTCTATTTGATCCTATTAGTACCACGGTCAGGCAGCTAGACTATTTACATTTAGTACAGTGCGTCCTGCTCACAGTGTACAGCTAGATCCGTTCCTGTTATCTTCCTACTGACAGGCAGGCTTGTCTGGTTACAGTATATAAAGCTACTTGAAGAAAATTACAGGTGTTCTATCCCAGCTTAGTGCAGCTACAGGCCATTAGTATGTCTGGAAGGCCAAGAAGGAGAGGCAGACAGTCACAAGCCAATAAGAGAGGGCAAGCAGGCTCTGTGTCTAGTGCTGGTCGTGGAGACGGTGCATCCTCATCAGCACGTGGCCATGGGACACGCTTGGCCTTTTTTTCGGCAGCTGGCCGTGTTGAGCCGCAACATGCGGAAGACTTGGTCGAGTGGATGACCAAGCCGTCCTCATCCTCCTCATCCTCTCTCACCCATGCCCAGGGTGCTTTGTCTGGCAAAGCAGCGGCCTCTTCCCTCAGCTCAATGTCATCAGTGACTCCTTCCCTAGCTCCACCATGTCCTCATGAGGATTCCCTCGAACTGTTTGACCACAGTGTTGGGTACATGCTCCAGGAGGATGCCCAGCGTTTGGAAGGCTCTGATGACGATACTGAGCTCGATGAAGGCAGTAACATGAGCACGGACAGAGGGGGTGCCCAAGAAGGACAGCAATCTGGCAGTCATGCTCCCCCTGCTGCAGCATACTGCCAGGTTTGCTCCAGTGATGAGGAGGGAGGGGATGATGAGGTCACTGACTCAACGTGGGTGCCTGATAGGAGAGAGGAGGAGGAGGAGGAGGAGGAGGAGGAGGCGGCGGCACATCACCAACGAGGCAGGATGCCCTCCAGGGGCCAGCCTAAGGGCAGCACATTGACTGCATCACACCCCAAAGCTCCACATGTGCAGGGCGCTGCAGTCTCTGCGCGTTATTCAAAGGGCCTGGTAATGGACTGGGGGGTACCCATGCCGTTTGTCTCACTGATTTTCATCCATATTGCCAGGACCCGACATGACATTAAACCCGCAAGCAGTTTTAAATGAGATTTTTTCCTTTAAAAATGACATTTGGTGCAGGGACTGTTCTAAACACGGGAAACACGCGTCACTTTACAGGCATACTATAGACACCCCCCAGGTACGATATTTAAAGGAATATTTCACTTTTTTTTTTTTTACTTTAAGCATCATTAAAATCACTGCTCCCGAAAAAACGGCCGTTTTTAAAAGTTTTTTTTGCATTGATACATGTCCCCTGGGGTAGGACCCGGGTCCCCAAACCCTTTTTAGGACAATACCATGCAAATTAGCCTTTAAAATGAGCACTTTTGATTTTGAACGTTCGAGTCCCATAGACGTCAATGGGGTTCTAACGTTCGTGCGAACTTTCGGTCCGTTCGCGGGTTCTGGTGCGAACCGAACCGGGGGGTGTTCGGCTCATCCCTAATGTTTAGGGTTGCTGTCAACCGGTTTGTAAATTAGGAGACCTAGTTGAGCTTTTTTTTTAGGGAATGTTAACCATTGTTACCGAGTACATTAAGGTGTGCACTCTCACCCAAAAGTCTTCCAGGTGAGAAACAACGTTCCCTCCCGGCCACAGCCTCGAAAGCTCACGAGGGACACCTCAGGGTACTCCTCCATCCACCTTTATTGTGTCATTTAGTCATCATAACATAGAGAGGATTTCAGTGACAGACATCCTATGGGCTCTATAGTGGAGATGTCCACAGAAGACAGTGAAGGCGGAGATGTTCCCGGAATGACCTCTAGGTGGCAGAGTGGAACGATACATGTGATGGAGTCCGGAGAGCAGAGAGCCTCAGCCCCCCACAATCCCCCCTGATCCCCATTATAGGGGACATGAAAAGTCTTCTTTATAAGTCAGATGTATACCGTGATCGGTGACCTATAAGAAGTGAGCATGGACGGATCCCCCTGATCCCTGTGCTGTGTATTTGGCAGAACAGACAACAGCTGCTCCGTGTGGAATCCCCGCTCACACTTTCTATTCTAATTAATAATCCACATTGAAGGAGTTCAGAGATCTCCGAGTATTGTGTGATGTGCGGAGATTTTACTTTGGATTTGGGAAAACAAAATAGCGATTTATTGCAAAAATAGAACGTGCAGATCTAGGCGGGCAATTTGAAAAAAGAAAAAAAAAAGGCGCTTTTCAATGAGGAGGAGGGGTGTGCTCTCATTGTCCAATCAGAGGGCTGGAGATGTGTATAAATAGCGCTGCAGAGCGGCATAAGCTCACGTTCCTTGTATCAGCGAAGCACTGAACAGTCATGGCAAGAACCAAGCAGACAGCCCGTAAGTCCACCGGAGGCAAAGCTCCCCGCAAGCAGCTGGCCACCAAAGCCGCCCGCAAGAGCGCCCCGGCCACCGGCGGAGTCAAGAAGCCTCACCGCTACAGGCCCGGCACCGTGGCTCTCCGAGAGATTCGCCGCTACCAGAAATCCACCGAGCTGCTCATCCGCAAGCTGCCCTTCCAGCGCCTCGTCCGAGAGATCGCCCAGGACTTCAAGACCGACCTGCGCTTCCAGAGCTCCGCCGTCATGGCTCTGCAGGAGGCCTCTGAGGCTTACCTCGTCGGACTCTTCGAGGACACCAACCTCTGCGCCATCCACGCCAAGAGGGTCACCATCATGCCCAAAGACATCCAGCTGGCACGCCGCATCCGCGGGGAGAGGGCATAGAGAGACACTCCGAACTACTACTAATCCCAACACAAAGGCTCTTTTCAGAGCCACCACATCCTCCTATACAAAGAGATCTATATACTCCATCACATCGACTATGACAGGGAAATCCTTACAAGACATCCACACATCTCCCCACCTCCTTCCTCAATAGACATCTACACCCACTACATACCGATTATGTTTTACACTACTCATTTTTTTTTTTCTCTAATCTTTTCCTCTGGACTGCTCCATGCTGTGATAGAACTTAAGTCACTTGTACAATAATCCTGTCAGTCCAGCCAAGGCCCCCCCGGGACACTCCGCCCCCCTCTTTCCCTATCCATCACTTCTCATCTCTCCAGAGACCCGTCTGGAAATATGAAGGCTGACTAGGAAAAAAAACTGCCAAGTCCCTTTTCTCATTTTATTTCAACACTACCGCCTTATATCGGTGAACATTTCTTCTACTTTCAACACTACCGCCTTAAATCGGTGAACATTTCTTCTACTTTATGGTTTATCTGAAGGGATTATGAATGTTTGGCCGGGGGGACCATATTTGTACAGTGGGGGCTCATGAGAATAAGAGAATTATCTTTGAGTGCGGTGTTAGATTGTCATTTATTGATACAATTATTTCCATCAATCCATCACAAATGGAGAGACTAGAAGGAACAATTCATCCAGTATTGTGTGAAAAAATCCGGGGAACTCCCTTTTTTGTTCCATTATTCTCTACCGCCCATGGATGGGGGGGGGGTAATTGTTGCATAATGGAAAACTGAAATTATGGCGGGCAGTTTGAAAATTTCCAACTCCGCCAATCATAACCGCCTGTGCTTCATCTGTCAACCAATGAGAGCGTTTTATAATGAAATTTCTGACATGGAACCTGAAATGTATCCGTTTCCCTCCGAATGTGATATCGGCGACCTGGGGATGGTAAATCTGTAACTGGATATTTATTTAGTAAAGAGTACATTGCCCACATAACACAATGATCTTGTCGCTGATCATTCTTACTCCACCTCCCTGGGGAGATCTCCCAGTGCGAAAATTGTCTCCAATCCGCACCACAGAAGTGTATATGTATATATATATATTGGGGGGGGGATACCTGAAGCTATCCTTTGTATCAATGACGGATGTCATGTGAAGAGTCCTGTGATCGGATCTCCCGCTGTATTCTATATTATTCTATAGAGGGGATTGGGTAAGGTGGTCACATTGCTCTGTATGGAGGACTTCTAATGCGGCCCCCCCTGGTCGCTGTGTGTATGTAGAGCTCTGTCAGGAGGAGGTGGGTGGCTCTGAGAAGAGCCTTTGGGGGGTGTAGATGAAAGGAGGTCTCTCCGGTGGGGATTATTTCTTCTTTGGAGCGGCCTTCTTGGGCTTGGCTGCTGTCTTGGGTTTAGCCGCCTTCTTAGCCGGACTCTTGGCGACTTTTTTCGGCTTGGCTGCAGCTTTGGGCTTCTTGGGGCTCTTTGTCACCTTCTTGGCAGCTGCAGGCTTTTTTGCGGGTTTCTTGGCGGCCTTCTTGGGGCTCTTGGCTGCGGTGGGGGCTTTGGTGGTGGTCTTCTTCTTGGGGGACTTGGCTGGCTTCTTGGCGGCCGGCTTCTTGGGGGACTTGGCCGCAGCCGATGGCTTCTTGGTGCTTTTCTTGGCGCCTGCCGCCTTGTCCTCCTGCTTCTTGTTGATCTTGAAGGATCCGGAGGCTCCATGTCCTTTGACCTGGACGAGGGTCCCCTTAGTCACCAGCCCCCTGATGGCGATCTTGAGGCGGCTGTTGTTCTTGTCCACATCGTATCCTCCGGCGGACAGGACCTTCTTGAGGGCGGACAGGGAGACCCCGCTGCGCTCTTTGGAAGCGGCCACGGCTTTGACGAGGAGCTCGGACACGCTGGGACCGGACGGCTTCTTGCTGCCTTTCTTGGCTCCTCCGGCTGCCGCCTTCTTGGCCGGCTTCTTCTTGGCGGCGGGCTCCGCTGGAGGAGCGGCGGCTGGGGCGCTCTCAGTCTCCGTCATGATTCCTCTTCAAGAAGGTTTACAAAACGTTCATAATACGATGATCCGAGCGCTCTGCCTTTATACAGTACGATCGTCATTTCTATTGGTTGGTACACAACACGCTGTCTGCACTCCTATTGGTTACACATTAGACACGCCCACCCACTCTTACTTCAGTAATAGGGAATCTTCTCTCTCTTGTTGTGTTTTCCGGGCAGAGAGAAAAATGATTTTATTCTGGAATAGAACGATGTCCGATCTTCATCGGGGACCCGATCTGCTCACTGGACTGTCACTTATCGGGGGGTCACTTACAGCTGTCAGGAGCTGCTGAGGAGGCTGAACACAGAGGCTGCAAACACAGCCATCCTCCTGAGTGTGTGTCCCATTCTTCCTTCTATCTTGTTTTCTACACAAATTCTACCCAGAAAACAATCTTCTCACATCTCCCACTAGAATGATCTTCACATTAGATGAGTGAAGAGTGACCATCAGGAAACATTTCCCCCTAATACACAACTCTGCTCATCTATAGCTGAGTAGAAGGAGCCTGGAACAAAAACATCAGCCGGTGACATGAGATCCTTGTGTGATGTGATGGCAGATATTGTTATACATACAAATGTCTCAGCTGATTACACAATGTCATGTTTGATGTGCTATGTATCATTATCTGGTCATCATGATACATCTATTGTTATCCAGATACTTTGAGTATGTTTATCGATCTCTTTTACTACACAGCTATATATCCTACGCGGGTGCAATGCTTGCTTTTAATCCTTCTATCTTGAATATAAGTTTATTGTTTTGGTGATCAAAGAGTCAATCCATCAGCATTGGATCCCCCAAGAGATCATTTCAGTAACAAGAATTTTGCTGAAAATCCTAATATAGTGTAGCTTTAGGTGAATCGTGATAGTAAATATTGGCTATTTGTAGGTTAGTGAGGGGTGGATTTATTTCTAGGCTACTAAACTAAAAACATGCATACTGACCACAAAACGTATTTTATTCTGTTAACATTCTCCAGGACAAGATTTCAGGGTGTTCCCTTCCTCTCAGATCCAAAGAAAACTAAAAGTAAAGGGAATTCACCAAAAGAATTGAACTTAGAGATTTAAATATTAGATCCCCTTTACACATTTATCATCTCCCCTCTGTATCCCAGTTAGGTCCGCTCCTCCTTTCCCTAGATAGCATCTCTTCTCTGTATCCTCAATATCTCCTCTCCTCTGTATCCCCCAGAGCCCCGATCTACTAGTGTGGATGAATTCCGGCTAATCCTGAAAATATACAGCGCTAAAAACTTTCACTGATCCAATGATCCCAATCACATGGAAAGTACATGTATCTCATAATACAATAAATCTCCAGAGACCAAGATATTAATTCTAAATAACTACTAGATTATTGTAAAGAAAGGAAGAAAGGAAAAAGATAGATAGATAGATAGATAGATAGATAGATAGATAGATAGATAGATAGATAGATAGATAGATAGATAGATAGATCGATCCCCATAAACTTTACACATGATGTCCGCCTCCTCCCCCAACTTTATTCTAATTTATACTCAATATATAGCACACCTCTCCTTCCTATCATTAATAGCACCGGACCACCGTATGTACAAAAGCATCGCTCCTCTATATCCTGAATAGCACTTCTCCACTGTATCCTAATTAGCACGACTCCACCAATATCTCCATAAAGAGGACCTGTCACCTGACCAATACTCCCACATAGGGGGGATGGGAGACACTGGGACTGAAAAGACCACCAATATATCCATAAAGAGGACCTGTCCATCCAACTGGGGCACCCCTTAGTTCGTGGACTGGAGGAGTTGCTCTATTTTCCATACTTGCGGTACACAAATACCACACATGAACCATGTTGATGTTATGTAAATCCTGTAAGTTGTTTTATACCAGGGAGGGACCTGGAAGTGACCCTCTGGAGATTTACTCTGATCACTGACAATATTCAATAAAAAGCAATAAAAAAATGGATCCCACTCTATTCCAAATGAAGGTGCAACACTGACACCTGGCGGTCACAAGATACATGGCATCTGTACTGAGATCTGGGAAGAGATACAATGTGATTCGTTGTAATGTTTTCCTTCCTAATTCCCAAATTGTGTTTTACAATGTAGACTTTTGTAGCTGAACCAGAACAATGTCTGGGGATCTAGTAGTGAATTGGAAACACAAGCGGCCATCTAGATACTTGACATTTTTTTTTTTGTTAGTTTGTTTTTGTTTTTGTTTGTTATTTTGTTTTTTTTTGTGTTTTTTTTTTTTTGTTTTTTTTTTTTTGGGGGGGGGTAGATGTACCTGGCTAGCAAAGCCCATCGAATAATCCAGAATCATTTTGTACATGGTTAGAATGCAGTCACAGCTCTGATGTGTGGTATGTGGGTGGCTCATTTCCACTATACAACACAAAGACATCCACTTCTCCATACAAAGAGCCCCACATACATTGTTATCGGGAGATCTGATTGTAAATATAGATAACAGAAAGTTTGATCTCTATGGGAGAACAATGTGATAATGACCACACACCTCTCCATTAGGGATGAGCCGAACACCCCCGATTTGGTTCGCACCAGAACCTTCGAACGGACCGAAAATTTGCACAAACGTTAGAACCCCATTGACGTCTATGGGACTCGAACGTTCAAAATCAAAAGTGCTAATTTTAAAGGTTAATTTGCACGGTATTGTCCTAAAAAGGGTTTGGGGACCCGGGTCCTGCCCCAGGGGACATGTATCAATGCAAAAAAAAGTTTTAAAAACGGACGATTTTTCGGGAACAGTGATTTTAATGATACTTAAAGTGAAAAAAAAAGTGAACTATTCCTTTAAATATTGTACCTGGGGGGTGTCTATAGTATGCCTGTAAAGTGGCGCGTGTTTCCCGTGATTAGTACAGTCCCAGCACAAAATGACATTTTTAAAGGAATAAAAGTCATTTAAAACTGCTTACGGCTTTAATGTAATGTCCGGTCCCAGTAATATGGATGAAAATCAGTGAGATAAAAGGCATGGGTACCCCCCAGTCCATTACCAGGCCCTTGGGTTCTTGTATGGATATTAAGGGGAACCCCGCACCCAATTAAAAAAAAAGGAAAGGTGTGAGGCCCCAGGCCTTCTGAACAGCAGTATGCAGATGGTGCAAACAAGACAGGGACTGTAGGTTTGTTGTTAAGTAGAATCTGTTTGTAATTTTGAACAGGTGCATTTTTAAAGTGTAGCTCCAGACTAAAAATCTATTTTTTAGCTTTTTGTAAAACATAGGGAAGGGTTATCACCCCTGTGACATTTGTTTTGCTGTCTGTGCACCTCTTCAGAAGATTTTACCTCACTTTCTGTCCCAATGACAAATGTTTTGTGACAATTTGGGGGTTTTAGTTAAACAAGGATTGGTGATAAAGCATCAGTGGAGAGGAGACATGTTTTTCCCATATTAACTCTTACAGGAGAGAATTTCCTATCCTAGGGGTAGATTTCATCTCACTTTCTGTTGTCTCCTTCCGTTTGCAAGTAGGAGTCGTTTGTAAGTTGGATGTATGAAAGTAGGGGCCTGCCCTATATACTCTGCAGAAATTGCGGCCTTAGGTGTTGGTGTTGCCACAACACTGTAAGCCCTCACAGTTACTCTTGGTGGGCGCAGGAACGGGCTCTGCTGTGAAATATTAGATGAAGAATTGTAATTACATGTCCCTGTTGAACAGGGTCAGAAAAATTGGGCCTTTGGTGGCGGTGGTGCTGGTGTCACAATACTGTAAGTCCTCACAGTTACTCTTGGTGGGCGCAGAAATGGGCAGCTGCAAAATATTAAAAATTGGCAGAAAAATTGGGCCTTAGGCACTGGTGCCACAACACTGCAACCCCTCACAGATACTCTAGGAATGAGCCCTCCTGTAAAATATTGCATCAACATTTGTAATTACAAGCCTCTGTTAAACAGGGGATGAAAAATTGGCCCTTAGCCACTGGTGGCGGCGCCCAGAACCAAAAATATTCTTACAAGCTATCAGCATGATCATTGAGGAGGAAGAGGCACTGATGCTGGTGCCACAACACTGCAACCCCTCACAGATACTCTAGTTGGAGCGCAGGAACGAGCCCTGCTGCAAAGTATTGCATCAAAAATTGTAATTACATGCCCCTGTTAAACAGGGGCTGAAAAATTGGGCCTTAGCCACTGGTGGTGGCGCCCAGAACCAAAAATATTCTTACAAGCTATCAGCATGATCATTGAGGAGGAAGAGGATAGTCACTCAGCATAACAGGATTGTCACTCAGCATCAGAATATGCAGTCTTGAAGGGATCTGACTAATCAAAGAAAAAAAAAAAAAAAAATATATATATATATATATATATATATATATATATATATATATATATATATATATATATATATATATATATATATATATATATATATTGGGTTACATCAGCATCAGGTGCTTGGTAGCTGGTGGTGATCCAAGACTGATTCATTTTTATGAAGGTCAGTCGATCGACCGGGTCGGTGGACAGGCACACCCTGTGATCGGTTACAAAACCTCCAGCAGCACTGAATGTGCGTACCGAAAGAACGCTGGATGCAGGACAGGCCGGTAGCTCAATTGCATACTGTGCAAGCTCTGGCCAGTGATCCATCCTCAAGACCCAGTAACCCAGAGGATTTTTGGTGGGAAAAGTGTCCAAGTCAGATCTTGCCCCTAGATATTCCTGCACCATGTAAAACAGACGCTGGTGATGGTTGCTGGAACCGATCATACCTTGGGGCTGAGGACTAAAAAATTGTCTGAATGCATCGGTCAGACGGCCACCTTCTCCACCGCTCCTTCTTTGACTGACCGAAGCCTCAGCAACACGTTGTCCAGGAACAGGAGTTTGTAACCTCCCAGTCTCTGGGAACACGTTGCACAGACCTTTCTGCAAGGCCTCCCAAAGATGTTTCATCCTCTGCTCCCTCTGCAACGGCAAGATAAGGTCCGCAACCTTACCCTTGTAACGTGGATCAAGGAGGGTTGCCAGCCAATATTGATACCTCTCCTTGATACCACAAATACGAGGATCCTTCCACAGGCTTTGCAGGATCAGGGAGGCCATGCAGCGTAGGTTTGCTGAGGCATTCGGTCCGGAGTCCTCTGGGTCACTAAGGACGACATGATCCGCAGCCACCTCCTCCCAGCCATGTACAATTCCATGGGTTTCTTGGGACTGTAAATGATCCCTTAAAGACTGCTGCTGATGCTAAGTGCCAGGCTCCACCCCCATGCTGACACAATCCATCTCTTCCTCCTCCTCCTCCTCCTCTTCCTGTGTGATCGGCGGGCACGCAGGAACACTGTCTGGACAAAGGGGACCTTGAGAGCTAAGAAAGTCCTCCTCTTCCTGCCTCTGTTCTGCCTCAAGTGCCCTGTCCATTATTCCATGCAGTGTGTGCTCCAACAGGTGGACAAGGGGGACAGTGTCACTAATGCATGCACTGTCACTGCTCACCATCCTCGTGGCCTCCTCAAATGGTGACAGGACAGTGCATGCATCCCTGATCATGGCCCACTGGCATGGGAAAAAAAAAAAACAAGCTCCCCTGACCCTGTCCTGGTGCCATAGTCACACAGGTACTCATTGATGGCCCTCTGCTGCGTGTGCAGCCGCTGCAACATGGCCAACGTTGAGTTCCACCTGGTGGGCATGTCACAGATTAGGCGGTTCTTGGGCAGGTTAAATTCCTTTTGGAGGTTAGCCAGCCGAGCACTGGCATTATATGACCTGCGGAAATGCACACAGACTTTCCTGGCCTGCCTCAGGACATCCTGTAAGCCCGGGTACCTGCCCAAGAACCGCTGTACCACCAAGTTAAGGACGTGAGCCAAACAGGGCACATGGGTCAGTTGTCCCTGTCGGAGGGCAGAGAGGAGGTTGGTGCCATTGTCGCAAACCACCATTCCTGGCTTAAGCTGGTGTGGCGTCAACCACCTCTGAACCTGCCCCTGCAGAGCTGACAGGATCTCTGCCACAGTGTGGCTCCTGTCCCCCAAGCACACCAGCTCAAGCACCGCATGGCATCTTTTGGCCTGCGTGCTTGCGTAGCCCCTTGAACGCCTACGGAGCACCGCTGGTTCCGAAGTCAAATCACAGGAAGATGCCATGTAGGAAGAAGAAGAGGTGGGGGTGGAGGAGAGAGGTGTGGCAGAATCACTACTAGTAGTATTTTGGAGGCGTGGTGGCAGAACAACCTCCAACACTACTGCACCCTGTCCTGCATCCTTCCCAGCTGCCAGAAGAGTCACCCAGTGCACGGTGAAAGATAGGTAACGTCCCTGTCCATGCCTGCTGGACCATGCGTCAGCGGTAATATGCACCATACCGCTGACCGCCCTGCCCAGCGAGGCCAAGACATTGCCTTCCACATGCCGGTAGAGAGCTGGAATCACCTTCCGTGAGAAAAAGTGGTGTTTGGGAACCTGCCACTGAGGAACCGCACATTCCACAAACTCACGGAAGGGGGCAGAGTCTACCAACTGAAAAGGCAGCAGTTGAAGTGCTAGCAATTTAGCCAAGCTAGCATTCAACCGCTGGGCATGTGGATGGCTGGGAGCAAACTTCTTTCTGTGGTGCAGCAGCTGGGGCAGGGAAATTTGCCTGGTACAATCTGACGTTGGTGTACCAATAGCAGATTGCCCCCAAGTACTTGGCTGTGACACACCTAATTCTACACCTTCATTTCTCTCAGTGCAGGACTCAGAGAGGACTGAAGGTATAGTGGGGTTGGAGATCCCAGCTGATGAGGAGCAAGGAGAGGTCCTCTTTGTTCTTTGGTGTGGGTCTTTTGGTACGCTTGCCAACAAACTGCATGGCAGGTCAACATATGTCTGGTCAAGCATGTGGTGCCCAAGCGGGAGATGTTTTGGCCACGAGAGATACGCTTGAGACATATGTTGCAAATAGCAGCGGTGGGATCTGATGCACTCGTCTCAAAAAAGGCCCACACCAAAGAACTTTTGGAATAACGCGCAGAGACAGCAGCGCCCTGCACATGTGGAGCTCTGCAGTGTGATGCAGTCAGTGTGCTGCCCTTAAGCTGGCCCCTGGAGGGCATCCTGCCTTGTTGGTGATGTGCTTCCTCCTCCTCCTCCTCTCTCCTATCAGGCACCCATGTGGAGTCAGTGACCTCATCATCCCCTCCCTCCTCATCACTGGAGCAAAGCTGGCAGTATGCTGCAGCTGGGGGAACATGACTGGCAGATTGCTGTCCTTCTTGGGCACCCCCTCTCTCTGGGCTCACGTTACTGCCTTCCTCTAGCTGGGTACCATCATTGGAGCCTTCAAAATGCTGGGCATCCTCCTGGAGCATGTACCCAACACTGTGGTCAAACAGTTCGGGGGACTCCTCAGGAGGACATGGTGGGGCTAGAGAAGGAGTGACTGATGCCATTGAGCCAAGGGAAGAGGCCGCATTGGCAGCTGCTTTGCCAGACAAAGTACTCTGAGCCTGGGTGAGAGAGGATGAGGAGGATGAGGACAGCTTGGTCATCCACTTTACCAAGTCTTCCGCGTGTTGCGGCTTAATACGGCCAGCTGCTGAAAAAAAGGACACGCGTGTCCCACGGCCACGTGCTGATGAGGATGTACCGTCTCCACGACCAGCACTGTTGCCTCTAGACACAGAGCCTGCTTGCCCTCTTTTTTTTTCCAAAAGTATTTTATTAAGTTTTCACATATACAGAAAAAAAAAAGAAGATCAGTACATCAACTGTTGTAATATAATGATATGCGTTAGACAGATTCAACATACATCGTCCGAGGGAGCAGAACTTGTATCATATAAGAAATGTAGTTGAGACATAGACAAGCAACCTGTAGGGTAAAGGATTTTGGAGGTTATAGGGTTACGGAAGTCTCTGACCAATCCTTTGTGTGTTAGCGGGTGTTGCTAGTTAAGCCAAATAGGTTGAGAGATCGTAAGTATAAAGCCCGTTTGTTGGGGATACGAGTCTTAGTCAACGTAGGATGTCAGTATTGAAAAAGAATCATGTAATGTTTTGCCGACCGTGGTAGTTCAACCCTCAGTCCTGAGCACCCCTAATGGGATCTATCTGTGCTCAGGGAGGGTGTATACAGGTGTCTCCTGGCTATAAATGTCGGTTCGGTGTGATTGTCGAGGAAGTGTTCCCATCTAACTGGGCAATTCCCAAGGATGAGATGATGCAACATGAATACATGCAATTAGGAGTTGTCTGTGTGAGAGAGGGAGACAAAAGGAAGACGGAAGGTCAGGGTTGGGGACATGCTGATTCATGTGTTTATGTGCTCAGTTGTGCATGGCCCTACATTGTCGTCAGAATCAGTGGGTAGTCGATTGGGGGGGGTGGGGGTCTGTTGCGATTCTCTAAAATGGGCCCAGCAAGCCCAAGTTTCCCTGTATTTCGAAGGAGTGTCAGCAGATTGGTGTATGAGGTTTTCTATCTCAGCCAGTCTGTCCACTCTCCGGATCCATTCAGCGATCGAGGGAGGGGACGTGCTTCTCCAATGGACTGGGATGCACATATTTGCTGCATTGATGAGATGCAGGACCAGCGACTTCTTGTATATACGTTGAGGAATGGAGGTGTGGTGGAGTAGAAATTGGGCCGGAGTGTAGTCCGGGGTAAAAGTCGTTATCTGTGTGATCAGGCGGTGGATTTCAGACCAATACGGTTGGATGAGGGGACATTCCCACCAAATATGTAGGAGAGTGCCTCTGGCTGTGTTACATCTCCAGCATTTAGGAGAAATATTCGGTATGAATTTATTAATTTTGTCAGGGGTCCTGTACCATTTTGTGAGTATTTTGTATCTGCATTCTTGAATCGATACATTGATTGAGCCTTTGTGAATGTGGTAGTGAATGTTTTTCCACTCATCGGGGGTAAGGGAGAGATTTAAATCAGTTTCCCATTGTCTGATTAAAATGTCTTCCTTGGTGTTGTTAGGTGGATAAAAAAGAGTATGAATGGTTGAGATGAGGTGTCTTTGAGGTTCAGGACTGGTGCATAGGAGTTCAAAAGGAGTGAGGTCCCTACGTATGTCTGTTTCGTGTTGGAGACTATGAAGGAAATGACGGATCTGGAGGTATTTGTAGAAAGGAATGTCCAATTCTGGGAACTTTTCTGACATGGCTTGATGTGACATAAGGTGTCCTTGGTGGAATAGTTGTTGCACTCTAAGACGGGGTCTATGGGGGTCATTCAGTGGATGACGTAAAGACACACCTGGCGTAAAATCCGGATTGTCTTCTACGGGGGTCATTGGGCCTGGTGTAGGTCGTATCTGGAGCGCTTTGCAAGCAGCTCTGAAGATCTGTAGAGTGGAGTTAATTATGGGATTTGCGGTGGCTGCTTTCGGCACTCGTTGTGGGTTTAGCCAGGGTAGAAGTTGTAGCGGAATCGAGGTGAATGCATTTTCAATGTGTACCCATTCTTTGTTTTTGTCATGTAAGTGCCAGTCTACAATTCGGGCCAAATGGCACACCCGGTGGTAGGTTTGTACGTCCGGTACTTGTAAGCCTCCCCTCAATTTAGGGGATGTCAGTCTGTGCCAATTGAGCCTGGGCTGTTTGGTGAACCAAATGAATTTCCTACATATTTTCGTGTAGGAAGAAAAGAAGGAGGGTGGAAGGAGTATGGGGATGGATTGAAGGAGATAGAGTAGCCTGGGTAGTACATTCATTTTCAGTATAGCAATCCTACCGAACCAAGAGAACGGTCCTACTTGCCACTTCTGCAGGTCGGTCTGAATGGTTTGGAGGATTGGAAGGAAGTTTAGCCTAAATAAGTCCGCCAGTTTGGTGGGAATTTTAATGCCGAGGTAGGTTATTGCTTGAGTTTCCCAAGCAAAGGGAAAATTTTGTTTGCACTGTGCTACGGTGTCATCGGACAGTGATATGTTGAGAGCTTTGGACTTGGAAAAGTTAATTTGTAAATTTGATAAAGATTTGAAGAGTGCGAAGTCTTTCAGTAAATTCGGGATGGTAGTGATGGGTTCGGAGAGGAAGAGGAGAACGTCATCCGCGTATGCCGCTACTTTGTACTGTTTACGTTTGATGTCAATGCCTTTAATGTCAGGATTCTCCTTGAGTTTGCGGAGCATGGGTTCCATTGTTAGTATGAAAATCAGGGGGGACAGGGGACAGCCCTGTCTAGTGCCGTTGGACACGGAGAAGGCCTCCGACAGGCCGCCATTCACCCTTACCCTGGCACAGGGGGAAGAGTAGAGGGCCATAATCATTTTGATCAACTGTGGGGGAAGACCTATAAAGCCTAGGGTGGCTTCCATGAAGTCCCAAGCCACCCTGTCAAAGGCCTTCTCCGCGTCCAAGGACAGAAAGAAGCCCCGAGTGGAAGTGGAGGTTAGCCAATGATGTACATTTAGAGCTTTGGTCGTGTTGTCCCTTGCCTCGCGTCCAGGAACAAAACCTACCTGGTCGGTGGAGATTAAAGTGGGAATCAAGGGCAGTAAACGGTTGGCTATGGCTCTGGCGAACAATTTGACGTCTACATTTAGTAGGGAGATGGGACGGTAGTTAGAGATTATCTTGTCATCTTTCCCAGATTTAGGAATGAGGGTGATGTGGGCCTCTAAAATGTCTTTGGAAGCTGTGTTGGTGTACACGAAACTGTTAAATGCCTCGACTAGGTGTGGCGTAAGTATTTCAGGGAAGGCCTTGTAGTAGCCGACCGTCAGTCCGTCGGGACCAGGGCTTTTGCCCGGTTTCATGTGCTGTAGTGCTAGCAATATCTCTTCTTTCGTCAGAGGGGCATCTAGAGATGTAGCCTCGTCCGTCGTAAGAGGAGGAGGTGAGTATCTCGCAAGAAAGGCATGAATTGCTGCTTTCCTGACCTCTGGGTCTTGCGGTGTTTGGGGGGTGCGGAGGTTGTAGAGATCTGTAAAGTAACGAACAAATTGTTTTGCTATGTCTTCCGACTTAGCTAGTGTTTTACCCGAAGGGTCTATGATTGAGTGTATAGTGTGGGCTGCTTTTTTGGCCTGTAGCGCCCTGGCCAACAGTTTCCCTGACTTATTACCGAACTCGTAGAAACATTTTTGAGTGAGTATAAATTTACGCTTAATGTTTTTGTGCAAAACCTCCAAGAGTTCATTTCTTAGTTGTGTCAGTTCAGCCAAGGTGTCAGAGGCCAAAGAAGCCTTATGTGTTCGTTCCAGTTTAGAGATGCGTTCAGTCAGTCTCTCCATTTCAGCTCTGAGTATTCTGTTTCTGATCGCGGCTTGCGACAGAAAAGTACCTCTTATGACGCATTTATGCGCGGCCCAGACTATTTCAGGGGGGGATTCGCCCTGTCCGTTTTCTGCAAAGTAGGTGTTTAGGTTTTGGGATACGGTGTGTGCGATTCCTGCGTCAGTGAGGAGGGAGTTGTCTAGGCGCCAGATGCGAGAACGGGACCGCACCGTGGGGACATGTAGGGTCATGGTAATGGGGTTGTGGTCCGAGAGAATCATTGGTTCAATCGTGGATTTTTGAAGTAGGGTCAGGTCATTTTGGGAGAGAAAAAGGTAGTCTATTCTTGAGTATTTGAAGTGTATTGGGGAGAAGAAAGTGAAATCTTTACCATTCGGATGAAGCGTGCGCCATGTATCGTGTAGAAGTAGGTTGCGGAGTTGTGTTTTGATCGCACGCAGGGCCCGAAAGGCAGAGGATGAGGTACCATTGGAGGTATCAAGGGAGGGATTGAGAGGGACATTGAAGTCGCCCCCGACTATCAATGTGCCCATGCTGAAATTCAAGAGTAGTTGAAGTGTAGTACGGAAGAAGGACACTTGTTGTGTATTCGGAGCGTATAGGTTTGCAATGGTGAAAGTGGTATTGTGTAGAGTACCTTTGATGAAAAGAAATCTACCCATAGGGTCCCGTTGTACGTCCGACACTGCAAAGGGGCAGTGTTTCGAAATGAGGATGCTAACCCCTTTCGATTTAGCTTCTTTATTAGTGGCATGGTATACTTTCGGGAAGTTTTTGTTCTGTAGGTTGGGAATCGCATCAGTTCTAAAGTGTGTTTCTTGGATGAGCGCGATGTGGGTTTTAGATTTGTGCAGAGACTCGAGTAGAAGGGAGCGTTTTTCGGGGGTGTTTAGGCCGCGTATATTCAATGAGCGAATATTGAGTGTTGAGAATGGTGTGTTCTGAGCATTGGGTGATTTAACGTGATCCATGACCTCCGTCGGGGTGTGGTAATGTGCCAGGAACTCGGGTATGGGAGAGGTGTGTCCCAGTGAGATTTGTCGAAGTGCAGGAGTGGGGTGTTTTTTTCTTTTTTTTTTTTTTTTTCTTTTCTTTTAAAAAAAAAAAAAAAAAAAAAAAAAAAAGGGGGGAGGTGGAACCGATGAGGCAGCTATAAGACTGGTTAGTCTAGCTGTCTCTTTGGGAGATAAAAATCGGTAGTGTACAGTGCAGTTATAGCCTCCAGCCCGTGGTGTCCGGACTGGTGTACTGCACTGCCGCTGTGTGGGGGTTGGACAAGACCTGTCACGAGAAAGGTTGTGATGTGAGAGGTTGGGAATAAATCAGTCACCTACTATCCTGTGACTATGGAGCATGGTGTGTGGAGGCTTGAGAGTGATGGTAAAGGCTTTCGGCTTAGAGGTCCATGTTGCTTATGATGGGTAGGGGAGGATGGTGACCCGGAGATAGGTCGCAAGCATTAAGGAAGAGCACCGGAGGAGAGATGAGTATGAAAATCATCAGCATAACAATATAATATAGAACCATATCAAACTGTATAAAACCTGTCTGTGTGTGCGTGGCCCGGCGTACATGTGCCATGCCAAGCCCACACAGTGCTATGTTTGAGCATCCGAAGTCACCGCCACGACCCCTTGAGGCTGCAACGGTGGGTCCAGAGATTGAGACAAGTATGGAACATCGTATGTCACTCTAGGTGGGCGGGAGGTCTCTTCACCTGACCCTGTTTGAGCACCTTAAGTAAGTGAAATACGTTGTGCCGTTTCATGACAGAGCCATGAGAACCGCGCAATCTTCAGGGGAGGCAGTGCTAAGCAATTAACAACAAAACTAAACTAGGTACCTGTAGAATATGAACTATTGTACTGGTAGAAGTATACTAAGTAAGATTGCTCTTCAGTAGAGTTCTGTCGAGTTCTGACCCCCGGGTCTGCATTTGTTGGCTGTGAAGTGAGGCTCCAGGCAGTTCTGAGAGCGGCGGGCAATTTAGTGCATTGTACCACCGGGATGCGGATGTCGTTTTAAACACGTTTCCACCAGTGTCATGCATGGACGGGTCTGAAGAGCGATAGTTCCTACGTCTCTGATATTCCGTGCCTCCTGAATTTCGCTATGCTGTCCGTAGCGCTAATGGATGATCCTGTTGCTTGGCTCGTGAGCTGGTCTCCGGTCCCAGAAGGGTAAAGTTCCGAAACGTAGGATGCAAGCCTGAAAAAAGAGACCAGAAGTCGTTGCGTCAGGGGATATCCGGACGATGCCCGCCCCAGCAAAGGTCGGGGGGGCCATATAGGTGTTCGCAACGGTGAGTGTCCTGCGATGGAGGCAGCGGTGATGGGCAGTATAGCCATACAGAGAAGCATCTTTGGAGGTGCAGAAGTTCCCGGCTTGTCTTGGGGTAGATTATGTGAAACGACAGGGTGAGGGAACCTGTAGTATTGGTGCGTGGACCTGCAGCATATTTCCGTAGTTGGCGCAGCGTCTATGACTCTGGAGGGGAGGTCCTTGGATTGGCTGTGGGTTCTCAGAGTCACGGTGCGTCATACCGTGTCGTCGTCGTAGAGCATCTTGGGTATTGTAGTGCGCAGGGATCAGAGGTAGAAGTCTTATACAGTGATGTGGCGGCCATTAAAAAGCTTCTGCTACATACCACGATATTGTGTACTCATCGTCATACATTCTGGGCAGCCGGGGGTATTCAAACGCCAGTCTCAGAGGCGTTGCTGAGGGTATAAGCCAGGAAAACAGTGAACGATAAAATGAAATAAAAATAAAAACTCCAACAAAGTAAAACAACATCTGCGCCTATGTGTGCGGGGGCCTAATTAGGCACTTGACGGTGGTGCAATGGTCACACATAGTAGGTAGCGGTAAAGGTTGTCAGCGGTCCCTTCTGGCTCTCCTATAGTTGGGAGAGTGAGGGCTGGGGTCGTTGCGTGTCGAGCGATGCGTGCCGTTAGGTGTGACCGACGGGGATCGCCTTCTCCTCTGCCTTGTATGTGAAGCCTCCATTGGTTCTTCAGGTGGGTTATCTCTGCGCACTGCAGAGCGGCGAAAGTCCGCATACCAGTTGGGGACCTCCACCCTCGGAATGTGTAGGGTATCACAAAAGAGGGGGAGATCCTCAGGAACTTTCAGGTAGGCCGTGCGACCCTGCGAGGTGGCGGCTAAGCAGAAAGGGAATTTCCACTTGTAAGTGATGTTTTTCGAGCGGAGTGTGTCCAGCAGAGGTTTCAAATCCCTTCGGTGTTGCAGGGTGATGCCTGACAGATCCTGGAATATTTGGATGTGTTTCCCTTCGTGGATTATTTGTGGGACTCCTCTGGCCTGCCTGAGTATCTCTTCCTTCAGCTTAAAGTCCGTCAAGCAGCAGATGACATCCCTCGGTGGGTCTGTATCTTTGCCTTTTGGTCTTAGAGCGCGGTGGATTCTTTCAAGCTCTATTGGTGTTTGCAGTGGTCTATGGAGCAGGCCGTTGAATAGAGCAGTGACAGATTGAGCAACCTGGGCTCCCTCTATAATCTCAGGCAATCCTCTGACCCTCAGGTTATGGCGTCTGCCACGGTTGTCGAGATCTTCGAGGTGTCTCTGCATTTCCCTCATCTGAAGTGTGTGTGTGTCGACATGCCTGGTAGTTTTCCGGATCTGTAGATCTTGGCGATCCACCATTTGTTCTGCCGCCTGGACTCTATCAGAGAGGGTTCTGAAGTCAATGCGTAGTTCAGAAATGGCCGCCGCAAGAGCGTCCTTGATGTCCGCTGCTATCATCTGCAGGTCCTGGATGTTGAGTTGCGGTGGGGGATGGCCCTCCGTTACTGTGCCACTCGTCTGGCTGGGCGGGAGAGGAGGGGGTGATGTCCCCGGTTGTGAGGGAGCTGAGGCCTCAGAGTTTCTGTGGCGGGAAGGCGCCATGTTGCCTCGGCCCGTTCGAAACATTTCGGGTATATTGTGACTTGTGGAGCCCGGTTGTTCCCTCGGTGATCGGGACCGGGAGGTCGAGGTGTTCCGCGATGCCGTCCCCATGTACTCTGCCGTGTGCGAGGATTTTAAACCTCCGGTAGACTGATAGCAGGTCGATGGATAGCAGGAGCTACAGGATTAAGCAGCCGTCTCCATGTCAGGTCAGGCCACGCCCCCTGCTTGCCCTCTTTTATTGGCTTGTGACAGTCTGCCTCTCTTTGTTGGCCTTCCAGACATACTAATGGCCTGCAGTGAGATGTAGCTGCACAAAGCTGGGATGCATATATATATATACTGATACTGCAGCTAGCAGAATCAACTGCCTGCCTGTAGTATTATTAGTATGAGAACACCAGCAATTGTCTTCAGGTAGCTTTAGGTGCACACTGTGCAGAGGACACAGTACACTAATTGTAAATACTGTAGCAGCCGGGGGCGTGGTCAAGATGGCGACCAGATAGGACGTGTGGGAAGGGAGCTCCGTTCTCAGCCGACAATTCATCCGTTTATAGGGGACATATCCTCGCTCTAACACTACCGGGAGGTAGAGAAAGCAGGCGGGTATGAGAAGGGGAAGCTCCGGTTCCCAAAGGAAGAGGCAGCAGGCTCCTAGGACCCCGCCAACAACCAGAGGTGCGTGCGGGACGGCCTACACCAACATGGCGTCCCAGACGGAGCAGGCTGAGTCTCCCCAGCTGGGAGTCGATCAGTTCCAGGCGCTCATGCAAGCTATCACGGGCTGCCAAACAACACTGACCACTAAGATCGAGCAGATGCAGCTTGAAATGGGCCTAATTAGGCGGGACATGGATAAGCACCGGGATAGATTAAATGAAGCGGAGCGGAGAGTGGGGGAGACAGAAGACACGGTCAGGGAGCATTCTGCCTCCCTCCGCACGTTACAGGTTAAAATGAAGGCGATCAAATCCCGAGCAGAAGATCAGGAAAATAGGAACGGGCGGAACAATTTACGCATGGTGGGTCTCCCGGAGGGGGCTGAAAGGAGAGACCTATGCAGAGCAGTTGCTGCGTACGCTCCTCCCGCAGGCGCCATTCTCCCCTCACTTTGCAGTCGAGCGGGCTCACAGAAAGCCGTCGGCTCCAGGCCCGCCTGGAGCTCCGCCACGTACATTTATTTTCCGCCTTTTGAATTTTAGAGACCGGGATCTCGTTCTCAGAGAGGCTAGAAGATCGGAGAACTACGACATGAAAATGTGAAGATTATGTTATTTCCGGATTTCTCCATTGAAACACAACGACAACGCAGATCGTTCGACCAGATCAAGGCCCAACTAAGGAGCAAAGGTCTCAAGTACAGCATGATGTTTCCAGCGCGCCTCAGAGTGATTGACGGCGAGACCACCAAGTTTTTTGTTTCTCCAGAGGAGGCTTCCAGATGGTTTGATACCCTTCCTAGGCAGCGCTAAGCTGCTTACCGTTTGTTTGTTTTTTTGAATGCTTTGGAAGTTTCCAGTGAAATGCGCAGTTACAAGTGGAGTGCTTGCTCCTCTACAAATTTATCCTGTTGGCTGCTTAACACACAGGCTTCCCCTGAGGCCTATTCTGAAGGGCACATTGTTTGTTGTGGGGGCGGGAGGGAGGGGGTGCATACCCCTAAGTCTGGAGGTACCTGAGCTCATATCCATATGGCAGCCAGATAATTTTCCTCTCAAGATTGAAATATGGACCACCCCTAGGTACTCACAACATCTACTACTGGAGGCTTCTTCGCCTCTCCTCCTCACGGGTACGTACTCTTTCTCTGAAATGTTTTAATATTTCCCTCTGGAGACGACTTTTCGGGGTGAGATATATGTTTGTTCTCAAGGAGGGGTGTACTTATGTGACCGGAATTTGACGGCTCGGGTCCCCTCCCCAAGGCTATCAAGATTGAACTGTCCGGCTGACATATTTCTCCTGGCAATCATAGAAGGGACTAAAAAGGGCCTTATTATTCTGTCTTGGAGAACTCAGGTCTTGAACTAACAACGGGAAAGACAGTCCCCCATGTCTGGCTGACGTAATACTTCTGGCCCTCTCTCCACTTAAAGAGGAGTTTGAGGGTTATAAATGAATAACAATGTGCCCGTGGCTGGTTCTGGTCGTGGGGGAGGGATGTAACTAAGAATGTGCCCTTAGCTTGTTCTAAGTGAAGCGGAGAAGGGATTATTATACTTAAGTTAAGTTGAATTGTGAGCAGTAGCTCTTTCTCTCCCTGTGGGTGGTTAGGTATGATTTATACATTTCTCAGACTGTACCCTCTGCCAGCTATGGGTGAAATGGAGGGAAGATATGGGTACTTAGGTTGGGTTGTGGTCCATGCCTCTTTCTCTCCCTGTAAATAGGGGTGAAGGATGTATTTGTAACTAAGATTGTGCCCTTAGACTGTCTAAGAGAAGCGGAAGTTGATTTTGGTATGGGGATGGAGGGGTGGACCATAGCTCTCCATATGACCCTAGGTGACTGTGAACGATGTGTTTATATAGATTATTAAGAATGTGCCCCTAGATAGTTTAGGTGAAACTGCCGCCGGGGACTCCTGGACAGATAATTCTGTGCGGGCTCCCTTGGTGGTAGTGGTCTTTATGACCGGTTCTGGGCGGGGCTCCCTAGCTCCGGCTGGGGCTCTAGGTCCTTGGTGCGCTTAGTATTACGCACCACCCCCCAAGGGAGATTTCTCCTATCTAAAATGTTTAACAAGTTCGGTTTGGGTATACAAACACCCCATGAGTTACAATTGGAGGTGTGGGGTGGGTTTGGTTTGTTTCAGTTTTATATATTTTTTTTTTTTTTTTTTTGCAAGTAATCTTTATTGAGACACTTAGTTATGGTACAACAATTGTAGCGGAGAAGTTGCAAAAAAATACAAGGAGATTGACAATATCAGGTCTGACCCAAAATAGTAAGGGTCTAATATGTAGGGTAATTTTTTTTTTGTTTTCCTTTAACGGGAGGGGTAATAGGGATAGGGGAGGGGAAAGAAGGAGATCAGGAAAGTGGTAATGGAAAAGACTGAGACAGTGTGTAGAAATTTTAGCAGTATCATCTTATGTTCTACAGTGTACAGTAAGCAGTGGTCCTTCCCGGATGACTCAATTCATGATGGGCGAATAGGCAGATAGATGACCCTCTATAGGGAGGGCCATCAGATAATAAAAAGGAACTGGTGGCTATGCAAGTTATTAAGAACACAGTGCAGCTCGGGGATCTGACAGCCAATATTGCCAGTGATCATAAAATGTATTCACTTTCATCTGTGATTTGGCAAATAGGAGTTCCATAGAGAGATGATCATTTAGGATGTAAGTGGTATGGTTCAGAGTGGGTGCACTGGCCTGTTTCCAGAACCTAGCAATGGAGAGGCGAGCAGCAATTAGGATATGTGTGATAATGGGGTGAAATTTTGGGTGCCAGTTCGATAGTCCCAGTCCGAAGAGAGCCATCCGCGAAGTTAATGTGATAGATACATTAGTTACATCTTTAATGAGGTTGGAGACGTCCGTCCAGAAGATAGTAATGGACGGGCATTCCCACCAAATATGAAAGATATGTCCGTCCATATCACAGTTTCTCCAACATTTCCTCGAATGGGATGTGAACATTCGGGCTAATTTCACTGGGGTATAATACCAGCAGTAGAGGATTTTTAATAGGGTCTCCCAATGAGAAATGTTTCTGGAATATATGCTGGGGGTTCTTATAGCTTGATACCAGAGAGAGGGAGGAAGGTCACATCTGAGGGTGGATTCCCAGAAAGACATAGCTGAGGACCTTTCATCCTGTTTAGGCTTTATAAGCAGTCTATAGAGGTATGAGATACCACGCGTTTTGTTATTGGTTAGGTTGAAAAAGGATAAGAGGTCCTTGGTCAGAGTGTTGAGTGAAGTCAAGATAGGTGCAAGGATGTGGCGGATTCTTAGGTAGATGTAGAAATCCTTATTGGGGAGAGCAAAGCTCTCTTTAAGTTGTTGGAAGGATATAAGCTGAGAGTTCTGGTATAGGTCACCTATTTTTTGGATACCTAGTGAGACCCATCTGTGCAGAGGCAAGTCCGTTGAGAGGAGAGACAAGGAAGTTAACGGCAGCTGATGCAGTGCTTGAGTATGCAGCCCCAAAGACGTTTGGATGATTGCTTTCCACGTGGATATTGTAGCATTAACAGTTGGCAAAAAGGAGCGAGGTGGATGGTATCCAATCCACGTGGCTGCTAGTATCAATGAAGGGCTTTGGGTCAGGGCTAAAGCTTCAATTTGAGTCCAGAGCTGTGTAGATGTAGAGTCCCAGAGTTTTTTGGTCTGGTCGAGTATAGTTGCCTTGTAGTAGGATCTGAGGTCTGGTACTCCCGGTCCAGCATATGTTTTGGGGATTTGTAGTAAGGAGGATTTAATGCGGGGCTTACGGGCTGCCCAGATGAAGTGATTAATGATCCTTTGTAGGTTGGCTACATCCGATTGAAGTATAGGTAATGGAAGCGTCCTGAAGAAATACAGAATGTGGGGTAGTAGAAACATCTTGGACAGGGCTATGCGTCCTGCCCAAGAGGTACAGACATTGAGTAGTGATTTGGATATATCCTGGAGTTTCTGGATCAGGATAGAGAGATTGGTGCATAGAAGTACACTTGAAGGGGATGTTAATTGTATACCCAGATACGGCATGGATGAGTTGGGGGCCCAGGAAAAGGGAGAGACTGTGGTGATAGCCTTCTTGAGATGTGGCGGTAAAGAAACACCCAACATAGCTGACTTAGATTTGTTCAATTTATACATGGAGACCTGACTAAACTGGTGTAGGAGATCACAAAGAGGTGGAAGAGATTTCAAAGGGTCTGTGAGCCATATGATTATATCATCGGCATATAGGCCGATCTTATGTGAGTGTTGGCCGATTGGTAATCCAAAGATGCGGGGGTGTGCTCGTATGGCGTGAGCTAGCGGCTCAATGATAAGTGCAAATATTAGGGGCGATAAGGGACACCCTTGCCTAGTCCCATTAGTAATAGGGAAAGGGGTGGAAAGCATGCCAGAAGTCAATACCTTCGCTCTAGGTGTAGAATAGAGGCCTAATATTGCTTGGAGAAAGGGGCCCTGTATGCCAAATTTCTGAAGGACCAAATCTAGATATAGCCAGTTAACTCGATCAAACGCCTTCTCTGCATCTAAAGAGATCAGCAGAGAAGGCGTCCGACGATGCTCTGCCCAATGTATGAGGTCTATGAACCTACGAGTGGCATCGGAGGCTTGTCTACAGGGAATAAATCCCACCTGATCTGGGTGGATGAGGGTGGGCATATACTCAGCAAGACGCGTGGCTAATAACTTGGTGTAAATTTTGAGGTCGGTGTTTAGAAGTGAAATGGGCCTATAGTTAGCTGGATCTTGGAAGGGTTTACCAGGTTTATGTATGGTAGTTATCACCGCTTCAAGAGATTCTGATGGTATTTCTCCGGTTGTTAGAAATTTATTAAAGGTATTACATAGATGGGGTACTAATTGGTCTTGGAAGGATTTGTAATATTCATTTATAAAGCCATCTGGTCCTGGTGCTTTATGAAAGGGGAGATCTTTGATAGCTTTAGAGATTTCTTGATGTGAGAATGGTTGGGAAAGGTATTTAAGCTGTGTCGGGGTAATGGTAGGGAGTTGGAGAGGGGTTAGGAAATCATTGATTTGTTGGGAGGTAGGATTGGGCTCGGATGCGGACTGCGAGAGGTTGTATAACCTAGAATAGAATGAGCTAAAGCCGTCAGCTATGTCTTTTGGGTTTGTCATTTTACGTCCCTGTTCGTCTAAAAGGAACTGAATTCTGGTTTGTGCAACCCTACGTTTGTATTGCTGTGCTAGAAATTTACCGGGTTTATTACCTTGGGAGTACCAAGAGAGGCGAAGGCGCCTAAGATAGAAATCATAGCCTCTTTGTACGTAGGAGCATAATTCGTTTCTAACTTTCCTGACTTTGTCTATGGTGTTTTGTGTAGGGTTTTGTTTGTTCAGGGCTTCAAGTGTTTTGATACGGTCAAGGAGAGAGTTAACGGTCATAGTTTTTTTTCTTTTTTTCCTGGGCACCCAACTTTAGGAATATACCTCTTAATACTGATTTATGGGCATTCCAAAGGGTCGCAGGGTTGGAAACGGACCCTGTGTTAGAGTTAAAGAAGGCAGAAATCTCAGAACGTACCTGTTCCAGAGTCTCCGCGGCACCAAGTAATGATGCATTCAAGCGCCATGGAGTGTGTCCAAATGTTCTGGGGGTATGGACAAAGTAATGGATACCGGGGCATGGTCTGACCAGGTAATGACTCCGATCCTAGATCGAGAGATTTTTTGTAATAGTGCCTTGGAGGTCAGGAACAAGTCTATCCTGGAGTATGAGTTTTGGGTGTTTGAGAAGAAAGAGTAGTCCCTCTCCGTACCATGTTGACATCTCCAGGGGTCGTAAAAATGGTCTTCAAGGGAGATTAGAGATGACAGGGCCGTGGATTTTCTACGTTTGATATTGGAGGAGTCCAACTGGGGGTCTATGACTTTGTTGAAGTCTCCACATATTATAATTCGGTCTCTGGGATAGTGTTGGATTTTTTGGATTATAGATTTGTAAAAGGACCTTTGTCGGATATTTGGAGCGTATATATTTACAATAATAAGGTGTTGATTATTGAAAGAGGCAGATAAGATTAGGTTTCTCCCCGAAGGGTCTTGATCGAGATGATTGAGGGTAAATGCTATGGAGGATCGAATTGCTATCATGACTCCTCTTTTTTTCTTATCAGCACGTGCATGGAAGCAGTGAGGGAACAATTTGTGGGAGCATTGGGGAGACTTATCCTCTGAGAAATGTGTCTCCTGAACACAGAGTAAATCTGCTTTTTGTGATATAGCCTCTTGCCATAATAGTGAGCGCTTAAAAGGGCTATTAAGCCCCTTCGCATTCAAGGAGGTAATTGTCAGTGACATAGTGAGAGACTAGACGCTTATGTCTTGTTGGTACCGAGGTGAACTGTCTCTGTCTAAAGCAAGGGTGATAGGAAGGGGGGAAAGAGGTCAAGGAAAGTTTACTGTGGATACGCAAAGAGTTGATACAATAGAAATAGTCTGGATTGGAGTCTGTAAAATACAGAAGATCCAATTCAACTATTCAATAACAGTGAAGATTAGACATATTTATAAACAGGTAACTTATAAAACTGTTAATACAAAACTGTATGAGTGTGGCAAATAAGTGTGCCTAACACACTAAAACTGGGAAGCGTGGAGAGAGTTCCAAACGTGGTTCTACTCCTCCACTAGTAAAATCTGTTGAGCGACAGTATAAACCAGCCTGAGAAAGATCCCTCCTCTATGGAGGTTGTTGGATCAAGACTTGTTACCATTATGGCGGAGCTTTCGATGCCCAGGGGTTGGAGATTCTGGATGGTGGCCCTGATTTTGGAGTAGATGGGAGATCACGAGATAGAATGCCCCAGTTATTCAGTTGCTTGAGCCCATCTTTGGGGGTGTGTATGGAAGCTTGCTGATTATGGTACGTGACCAGTAGCTTGGTAGGATAACCCCATTTATATGGTAGCTTATGCTCATTGAGTATTGAGGTTACTGGAGCAAAGGATTTGCGTGCTTGGGAAGTAGCTGCCGATATGTCATTGTACAGCGAGATTTTAGCAAAGGGCTCCGGGAGGGTGCGCAGAGATCTTGCTGTACGCATGATGTTTTCCTTAATGTGAAAGAAGTGAATGCGCGCCAATATGTCTCTGGGGACTGAAGCCGGTAGATGCTGTGGCTTGTGTATCCTGTGTGCACGGTCGATCAGCACATCATTCGTCGTCAGTTATGGAATGAGTTTGCGAAATAGCTGATGCAGATATGGGACTATTTCAGGGGGTGCCAGAGACTCAGGAACCCCCCTGATTTTAATGTTATTACGTCGCGACCTATCCTCTAGGTCTGCGACTTTTAGGCGGAGCATCTGAATAGTCGCAGAGTGGTCATCTTGTGTGTGCACTACTGTGTTATGAGCTTTAGTGGCCTCAGATAAATGCTGCTCAATATGGGTGGTACGGTCTTCTAGGCAGGTGACTTTGTCCTGCAGCTGGTTAATGGACACTTTCAGTTCACGGTGGAGATCTGCCTGAAGGGAGAGCAGCATAGCTTTGATGGAGTGTTCAGAAGCTGGGTTGTCAGAGGTGGGGTAGGCAGCTAGGGGAAGAGTGACTGGACATTCTGCTGTGGGACTACAGGTCCCAGCGCCATGTTGCTTCTTCAAAGGGGGCTGCTTGTCAGGGGAGTGTGCAGAGGAATCGGCAATCCGCTTACCTCTATCCCCTGGTGAAGGTAGCTGCTCAGAGAGGAGATCTGCTGGGTCCTCCATGTCAATGGAGGAATTCTCTGTTGCCGCTGTATAATCCGGCGGGCGCTCCGAGTCTCCACACTCCCGGCCGGCGCCATTTTGATTCTTCTGCAAGGGCTGCATGTAGAAATCGAGCAGTCTGCAGGGACCCCTGAGCTTCGGTTTCACTTTGGACATAGTCCGTATGATGTCCTGTATGTCCCCCTCCTACTTGGAGGGCAGATGGAGGCTGTGCTGTGGCTGGTGAGGCTGAGGAGGATCGTGGAGGAGCAGAGCTCAGTAATCAAGCGGCCATCATCTTCCGCGGCCAGGCCACGCCCCAGTTTTATATAATTTTTTCTTTAATTGCCTACCTTTATGCCTTATACTTTATGATACTGTTTTACTACGTCTGCTATGATTGCTTTCAGTGGTTGCTGACTTTGGGATTGGTAACTGTAGACATATGGATATCTCTGTTAAACCCTGGGATGTGTGGGGTATTCTCTCCTCCAGGTCCCTCCGATAATCCACTCCATTATACTCCATGATGGCCCCTATTAAAATTGTGTCCTGGAATGTTAGGGGTTTAAACCACAAAATTAAGCGCTCCCTGGTCTTTGAATACCTCAAAAAAAATATGCCCCTCAGATCTGCATCCTTCAAGAGACGCATCTGGTGGGAAAGTGATGGGGTTAAAGAGACCCTGGGTGAGCCGTCACTACCATGCCACTTACTCCGGCTATTCTAGAGGAGTTAGTGTCCTGGTACATAAAACCCCTAGCTTTGAATTGTTGGATGTGGTCACGGACCCGGAGGGGAGGTATGTGTTGATACATGCTAACATAGACACGGTAGACATGGTGGTGGTGGGAGTATATTTGCCACCCCCAGCTAATATCTCTATAATGCAGAAGCTGACCATGCTGATTGCCCAATTCCAGACTGACAATGTGGTCATAGCGGGAGATTTTAATATACCTCCAAATCCTCCAAATCCTTGCATGGATAAATTATCCCCGCTAGGGACTCAACGCTGTCTAAATGGGCAGATGTGTACGGGCTGGTGGACATATGGCGATGGAAGAATCCATCAGAACGCGCTTACACCTGCCACTCCTCTTCATACAACACCCTGTCCCGTATTGACCTGATCTATGCTAGTAGCGCAATGCTCCCCAAGGTTATTGCAATCGAGATACTTCCACTGGGTATCTCGGATCATTCCCCCCTACTATGTACAATACAAACTCATACTCCCCAAGCGGATAGACTTTGGCGACTCTCTAGATTCTGGATTGAACATCCAACCATAGAAATAGAGGTGGCCAAAGAGATAAGAGGTTTTTGGTTGACTAATGCCGATTCCACAGGGATGGCGATGGTCTGGGATACGTTTAAAGCCTATATACGAGGGTGCTATTTATCATCTATTACACAGGAAAGGAACAATGATAAAATTACACTGGAGGAGGCGGAGGCCAGAGCGCAGGAACTAGAGTCTAGGTTCGCCATGACTTCCAATCCTGTCACGGCTCAGGATATGAAGGTAGCATATTGGGAGGTGATGTTACTTAGGATGGCCAAGGTTCATAAACGTCAGCTTACTCAAACGCAACAGATTTTCGAACAAGGTGACAAACCAGGTAGATTGCTGGCTTGGATTTCCAAGGAGCAATCCCCAATTTCCACCATTGCAGGCCTGCGTAGGGAGGATGGGACTAAGGTGACAGACCCAATGAATTTCAATCGATGCTTTACAGAATTGTACGAGGCTTTATACTCCACTAGGGCAAACTACTCCCCAGATGAGTTACACAATTTTCTAGAGGGGGTGACGCTCCCAATTCTCTCTGACGATGCAAGGGAAAATCTAGACGCCCCGATTACAATGCCGGAGGTGCGGGTAGCATTGAGTTCTATGCAGACAGGGAAGACTCCAGGGGAAGATGGGATCCCTCCTGAATTCTACAAACAGTACCTAGAGGACCTAACTATCAAAATGCACGACATGTTTACAAAATCCCTACAGGCCAAAGACCTTCCACCATCCATGTCCCAGGCCATCATAGTGGTAATACCCAAACCTGGGAAAGACCCCCAGTTGTGCTCTTCATACCGGCCCATCTCCCTGCTCAACTCTGACGCCAAAGTGCTTACCAAAATTCTTGCCAGGCGACTAAATGAAGTTATACTTACCCTGATCCATGAGGATCAGTCAGGATTTATGCCTGGCAAGGCAACCGATATTAATCTGCGAAGGCTGTATGCAATCCTGGCCTCTGGAGGTGAGGGAGGGGCTGATGAAATGGTGGCCTCTCTTGACGCGGAGAGGCCTTTGACTCCGTAGAGTGGGGCTATCTCTGGGAGGTCCTCCGTAAATTCGGATTTGCTCCATCCTTCATCTCCTGGGTTAGGTTGATATACAAGGCACCGAAGGCCAGGGTGCGTACCGGAACAGTCTTGTCCTCACCCTTTGTTTTGGGCAGGGGAACATGGCAGGAGTGCCCCCTATCCCCGGGACTTTTTGCACTAGCAATTGAACCTATGGCGGCGCTTCTTTGGGCTTCAACACAAATTAAAGGGATTGTTAGAGGTCCACTGCAAGAAAAAGTGTCCTTATATGCAGATGACACCCTGCTATATCTGAGGGATGATGGGTGCTCACTACAGATGGCTCTGTCACTTATAGATAACTTTGGGCAATTCTCAGGAATCCGAGTGAATTGGGGGAAGTCAGTGATATTTCCCCTACATTCTGGGACGGGAAGCCAGCAGATGGACGGACAGCTGCAGAGGGTTCCCCAGTTTCGGTACCTAGGAGTTGAGATACATCGGGACTGAGGCTGGGTTCACACTGCTGCGGTGGCAGAAATCGCATGTGATTCGCAGCGCACTGCTGTTCACATCACATGCAATGTCTGTGCTGTGCGATATCAGCCATACAGATAGTATGGCTGATATCGCACCGCATTCGGTCCAAACTCCCACAGGAACCTTTTTTTTGTTCGGACCAAAATCGGATCGCATGGGTGTTCACACCTATGCGATCTGAAAATGTCCGAATTGTCAGTTCGCATTGCGATATGCGGGCTGAACTGGGGGTGTCATTAACATTGTATGACACTCCCCAGCAGTTCGCATATGGCAGTGTGAACTGCCGTGCGAGTTGGTGCGATGCGGGAACCCGCAGTAAATTTGCTGCGTTCCCGCACCGCAGCAGTGTGAACCCAGCCTTAAGGCAGTTTATCCCTCTGAATCTCAATCCGGTGGTTCAGCGGATATCCCAGAGCTGTGCCAGATGGAGATCTCTCCCCCTGACACCGGTTGGAAGAGTTAACCTAATTAAAATGTCGATCCTTCCTAAGTTCACTTACCTTTTCCCGCCAGACTCCTGTACCTATACCAAATAGTTTTTTTTCAGAGGTTGGATAGCATTCTGGTATCTTTTGTCTGGAACGGGAGGGCTCCCAGGGTGGCCAAAGTAAAGCTGCAGCTGCCCACATTGCTTGGTGGCCTGGCACTACCGTGCCTATTGAAATATTACTGGGCAGCAGTCCTGGTGACAGTCAAGTGGTGGCTGTCAGGGGAGCCGGCTAACCCTGCCTCTTCATTAGAGGCGGCGTTGCTGGGTTCATATGCGGAGCTTAGAAACTTGATCCATAGGGGCCCTAGGTCTAACTCTCGGGTCACCTTTCCTATGACTACGACCCTGAAGGTGTGGGAGTCGGTGGCCAGACAGGTGGGTGGATCTGGGATATGGTCCCCTGAGACCCCATTGTGGGGGAATCCTCGCTTACCACATTTCCGCTCCATCCCTGATCCTATTGTGTGGGCCAGGTATGGAGTTACAGCATTGAGGGACATAATGTCTCAGGGGCAGTTGATTACATTTGATGCACTAAAGCTCCACCGTGACCTCCCGAACCACATGTTTTTCAGGTTTATCCAATTACGACATGCCTATCGATCCCAATTCCCCTCCTCAATCTCACTGGAGATGTCACCGGTGGAGAGAATGCTTAAATCCCCTGATCAGACCAAAACGATGTCTACCTTATATAATATGTTTGTTACGCTAGATACCTCTGGGGTCTCCTCAGGACTTACCTCCAAACCGATCCGAATAACTAACGGAACTAGGCAAGGATGTCCCCTATCGCCCATTATTTTTACGCTCCTTATGGAACCATTGGCGGAAAGTTTCCGATCTCATCCCAACATTACAGGCATCACTATTGGCGATACTGAACATAAAATTAGCCTATTTGCGGATGATGTCCTGCTCATGCTCTCTAACCCCAAAACATCACTACATGAGACACAGAAATTGCTGGAAGAATTTAGTGCCATATCCTACTATAAATTAAACGCCACAAAGCCCCAAATTTTAGGTTTTAATGTTCCACCCTCCATGCAAATTTACCTAACTAATAGATTCCCTTTTGAGTGGTCCCCCCCACTTTTTGACATTCTTAGGAATTCAATTAACTGCACACACCTCACTGCTATATGAACATAACTTTAAGCCCTTCTTGGAATCACTGCCTCGACAACTATCCCTTCTGAGGACTCAGGAACTTTCAAGGGCTGGAAGAATAGCGACCTTAAAAATGCTGCTCTTACCAAAACTCCTTTATCTCTTTCGCACCTTAATATTCCCCTTACCACAAACTTTCCTTTCCGCCACCCAAAAGCTCTTCACTCAATTTATTTGGAACCACAAACCCCCAAGATGCTCCCTCAATATTATGTTAAGGCATAGAAAGAATGGTGGAATGGGAGTACCCAATATTATGGCGTATTATAAAGCATGCGTATTAGATCAACTTAGACACTGGTGGAACCCCCCTAAACATAAAAAGTGGGCATTTATGGAATCCAATGCGCTTCCACATAAAAATTACCAATCGATTCTTATCGCTAGTAGAATGGGAGCTCCACTACCCATCTCTAATATCCCAACTGTACAAATCTCCATCAAATTATGGTCAGAAATTCCCCTCTTATCTTCACCCAAGGGATCACTTTTTAAAATCCCTACCCCACTCTCAGTGCTCCAACACTTTATAGCCTGCATTGACCTTAAACTCTGGAAAAATAAAGGCCTTCTTCTTTTGAGAGACCTATACCAGGATGCGTCTCTCACCACACATATGAAACCTTATCTACCCGCTTTGACCTTCCGCAACCCGCGCAATTTACCTATTTACAAGTACGCTCCTTCCTCCATAAACATCCTCTACCTCTACACTTAGAAATTCCAGTCTCCATGTATACTTTCTTCCTTGAACCAACATCCCCTCTAAGGGGTATTTCCCTCTTTTATAATATCTACAACACTCAAGATCCCTTCTCAAAGACCACTACCATGCTAAAATGGGAAGAGGCTTTGGGAAAAACCTTCACAGATACCTATTGGGTGAAAGCTCTATCTACCACTTATACCTCATCCAAGTGCATTAACCATTGGGAACATTACCAAAAGGTAATACATTCTTGGTACCTTACCCCGTACAAACTTTCCAAATTCTACCCATCTCAATCGGCCTTGTGCTGGAGAAAATGTGGAGAATCTGGAACTCTATGCCATATATTATGGTCTTGTATATCACTACGGTCATACTGGAACAAGATTTTTTCCATAATGTCTGATATTTGTAGCCGACCCATTGTACCTCATCCAGAACTAGCCATCTTGCACCTGAACATTCACAAATTTCTTCCCAAGTTCCGAGTAGTAATCATACAATTTTTATTAGCAGCAAAAATAACTATTACAAGGAAGTGGAATACCATTGATCCACCTAATCCTAGTGATGCCATCCTCACCCTGAGCTGCCAATGCGAGATGGAGAAATTACTGGCAATCACAAACCTCAGTCTCACAGTATTTAGCGATAAATGGGAACCCTGGTTATCAAACCCTAAATGCACAGTCAAAATTTGAAAGTCCTTATCTTATGGTGACTGGCCCGCCCTATCCCTAACCCCCCCCCCCCCCCCCTTTTTTTTTTTTTTTTTTTTTTTTTAATTTTATTCCCCTTTCCTTTTTCATCTTGGCAAGCTTATCTTGCCTAATCATATCAACATTTAAGTCATTTACCCTCTGTACAGGAAAACTGGTGCCTCCCATTACAGATTACACCAGTATGTGGATTGTGTACCAACCAATGTATCCAACTACCCTGTTTCCAGTCTTGATCCTTTACCACCTCAAGTTACTTCAATATCGTTGTGACACTGATCGTAGTTGACGGTACTTCCACTCTTACCTGGACACAGTTTGTTCCCAGATGGGGTGCCCAGGATAGGTGGCAGTGCTTCAACTGTAAGATCAGTATTGTTGTTACCTCCACAGTTCAAGTTTATGTTACTTTATTTAGCATGGTATACTGTGTGTGATCTTTTCACAAAAGATGTACTGTACAGACTGTATCACATTTGTATTTGTTTGTACCCTTCTCTATAAAAACTCAATAAAAACTATTGAAATAAAATCACTGCTCCCGAAAAAACGACAGTTTTTAAAACTTTTTTTGCATTGATCCATGTCCCCTTGGGCAGAACCCAGGTCCCCAAACACTTTTTATGACAATAACTTGCATATAAGCCTTTAAAATTAGCACTTTTGATTAGTCCCATAAACTTTAACGGTGTTGGCGTGTTTGAACAAATTTTTTGCCTGCTTTCATGTTCTGGTGCAAACCGAACAGGGGGGGTTTTGACTCATCCCTACCCATCACATTCTGCAGCTGTTATCTCCTGGCCCACTCCCCAAAGCTCAGCTGTCTGGGCTTTTTTCAGCACATCTGCAGCAGATCACACTGTTGCTATCTGCAAACTGTGTCTCAGGCACATCAAACGTGGCAAAAACACCAACCATATGCATATCATTGCAATTTTTGTTGCCTTCATCAAGAGCACCTGTATAGGGTTACGGTGGGAAGATGCCCCCGACACCAAAGAGTATTTTTTCTGCACCTGTTTGACAGGTGCCTATCACTGTAATTTTTTAAAGCAAGGCCAATTCTTGCTTTCATCAAGAATACCTCTATAGGGTTATGGTGGGAAGGCACCACCCACCGACACACAAAAAACAATTTGTATGCACCCGTTACTTCTATACAAAGTCAAAGTGACACCAGAATGTATCCAAAAAAATCTTCAATCGTGTTCCCAGTGCACTACATTCTGGAATCATCATACACACTGGCTCCCCAGCTGTTGCTGAGCAAAATAAAGGCAGCTTGAGGGAAAATGTCTTTTTTTTGGGGGTTTATAAATGCAGTTATTGCTGCAGCAGATTCTAGACATGGTACATTTCTGCCACTTTACAAGTAGACTAAGTGGACCCCCCAGGCACTATTTTGGAAGGATTTTTTTTTTTTCCATTTTTAGACTTTCACTTTTAAAAAAAAAAATAAAAAAAATCAATGCTCATTTACAAAATGATGTTTTTCACAAACTTTTTTTTTTTTTTTTATTGATAAATATCCCCCAGGGCAGAACCCGGACCCCTATAACCACTGTATGCCCAAGGCAATTACTTGCATATAAGCCTTTAAAATGGGCACTTTTGATTTTTGACGTTAGGGTCCCATTGACTTTTATAGGATTTGTTATTTGGGTTGAAACTTTCACGGTATTCGGAAGTTCTGGTGCGAACCGAACAGGGGTCTGTTCGGCCCATCCCTAGTTAAAGACCACCCCACAATCAGTAGCATGTGTGCAATATGCAGGAAACTCTTTACAGAGGGAAATATCTCCCCATCCCCCTTTACTATCATTGGCAACCTGGCCTTTTAGCCAGGGGTAGAAGACCCGCAGTTTAATCACTTCCTCTAAAAGGAGGTACCCGTTCATCCTATGATTGAAGTGGTTATACTGGGATGATGCCTGCATCTACAGGTATCATCCCGGTATCTTTTTTTTTTTTTTGCAGCTAGCAATGGGCTTGAATGTAAAAGAGACCTTAGTGTCTTCCTGGGCTCTCCTGTCCTACTGAAATGAAGCTGCCGGTTCCGTTGGCTGACCATAGAGACAATCAATGACCAGAATGTCCCTGATCATCTCTATGGCCTAAGAGACCAGAAGCACCAAGTATGTTGTAACTTCCAATTTCTAAAAAAAAACCCAGATGTCTCAGTAAAGAGAGATAGAGGGTTGACAGAGAAGATGTCACTGCCCATGCAATCACAAGGGATATTAATAATCCCTTGTGAGAGCAAAAAAAGAGATAGATAAATAAATAACAAAATAAGCCTCTACTGCCTTTACTGGTTGATCAACATCCCATGGCTCGAGAGGATGTTCCTTCCTAGTTGGGGCTTCCCTTCTTCCAAGAAAGTAAAGGCCATCCATTAATATTATGTTTCACAAAAAAGTTTCATATTTGTCTTGAGAGGATGGATTTGGTTCATCCGCCTAACTGATACCTTCTAGGTCAATGGCGGCTGGTGCTCAATATTTTTTTTGGGGGGGCGGATAACAAACCTGCCCCCCTCACTCGCACATCTGCCATCACACACACACCCCCTCCCCCACCACAGGAGACAGACGGGAAGGTGATGATCGGACAGGAAGGCGGCGATCAGTCCAAACAGGAGTTGCGTCTACTCCCGGCTGAACAGGAAGTGGGTCCTAAGACCTGATTGGTCCTCAGTCTCCCTGGCCAATAGGGTCTCAGTACCGGCTTCCTGATTGGCCGGGAGGAGAAACAGGAAGACATTAGCAAATATTAATTTGCTAATGTCACACAACTGGGTGGGCTCAGGTTGCAATGCTCTGTTCCTCAAGCCCACCTTTTTTTTAAGCCAGTTAGAACCTTAAGCCCGGGTTCACACCTATGCGAATTAGACGCATCTAATTTGCAGGACATTTTTAAAATACATTCATATGAATGCATCTGGTTCACATATGTGCGTTGCATTCGCACTGCGCATTGCACAAAAAATGTGTGCGTTTTCTGGGCATTGCGGTGCAGATTCATTGCGTTCTGAACATGGATTTTCTACTTCTCCTCACTACACCTCCCCCTCCTCCTCTCTCTGTTCACTGATCCTGAGCTAAAACGCAGTGATTCCTTTGAACAGGAGATTTTTATCTCCCCAGTGAAACCTGAGCTTCAATTTTCACTGCACATGTGTGAAACCGGGCTTAGGCTCTAATCATGTGCTTAAAAAAAATGAAATCCATGCGTGCGGCACCCTGCATGTGGATTAGGGGCCGGACGCATGGATTGGGGGGGGGGGGGGGGTCCCTGCACCCTGCATCAGCGGCCACCACTGGTGAGGGGCTCTTCCACTTCAGGGCATGCAGGCTTTTGCTGCAATAAAGAGGTGACAAATGATTGATCTCTTATGTCTTCTCATAGGAATGTAGAAAAGGAAGAGAGACGGATCTTCCTGTGGTACATAGTCTGGCAATTGTTGAGAAATGGTCCTGACTTTTCACTAGAAGGAAAGCATTTTTAGACAGGTTCATAATACAAGGAACATGGTAACCCTTTTGTGAATGACATCTCCAGAAATCAATCAAGGACATTGGGGTGATATTTGTGATTGTGAAGGGTGATATGGGGGATCCTATACCATCCTGTAAATATTTTGCAATTGTTCCCCTAGTATTTGGAGCAAATCAAGGATTTGGGAAAAGGATGTGAGACTTTTCTTAAATTGATCATAAGAGAATGATTGTTGGAGATCCTCTTCCTAGCAGTAAAGGAGCTCTGTATTCTTGTTGTGGGGATGAAAAAAAAAAAATCATATAGTAGATATAAGGACTGGAGAATAGGGTCAGGGTCAGAACATTATGTAGTTTCCCATAAAAAGATAATGGCTGTGAAAAGGTTCTTGGGGTTGGGAGAGAAGATGCTAGGGTTTGATTGTGAGATTGGATTTTGCAGATTTCATGCAGGGTTTGAGGAACTCATCACAAATCAAACATGGATATAATAGCTCATCCATGTGTATTATGACATTGATCCAATCCTATAGAACTTCAGTATATGTGTATTGTACATGCATTTATATACACCTCTGCACTTTAAACCACAAGTTGCAATGCTTTCATAAATGAGATGGTTATAATCCTCATACAAGAGGGATTGTATCTGGTGGTGACCATGGTGCAGGGTAATTCTCAATGTCTTTCTCAGAGGATCTCTGAGAGCTCTTCATCAGGAATTAACAGGAAGGGCAATATTGATAAACACAATATGCTGTTGAGCTCAAATATAATTTCAGAAGTTGTCCTAAAAGAATCTAAGGGGCCACAGGGGAATGAAAGCAAACCAATTGGTTTAAGTGAAGGGATCAAATAATAAAAGAAAAACAAAGAAATGCAGACACATTTTATGATGGAGCAACTGATAGTGGAAAGGAGTTGTGGTTTTCACATGTCTGGTGGAGACTGTTCTAGTCTCAGCTGAAGGAGCTTATCAAGAGACCAAAGCACTATTTGACTTTCCAGCATATCAGGTCTGTGTGGTAAGCTGCTCTATGTAATTGTTAGTGGAGGAAATCAGATTGTAGAGTGTATGGGGTGCACACATTGTGGTTTGCAAGTTTACCACTGAATCCCCACACCTCTACAGAGAATATTTGCACCCTAGAAACCCTCCATAAACAGTCCTTGACAACCCAATCCGCAACAAACCTTCTTGAGGCCAGAAAGAAACACAAGTAGATCTTAGAATCAAAAACTAAACTATTCCTTTTCTTTTGGAAAAATAATTTACTATGAACAGGGAGACAAGCCTGGCCACCTGCTGGCTAGGGCCCTAAAAACCACCATGGCCACACAGAACATTACAGGAAACCAGAACAAAGGGGGCAAAATTGACAGGACAACTGACAAAATAGTGCAACATTTTCACAAGTGTTATACCAATCTCTACAATCTCCCAACTCAACACAGACCACCAGACTTACCGGATAATAGGCTCCAGATGATACAAGAATTTCTGAGGGATTCAGGCCTCCCTTCCCTCAGGGCAAAGGATATTACTCAACTTGAAAGTCCCATAGATTCCTCTGAACTCATGCTGGCGATTAACCACTTGAGCCCCGGACCATTATGCTGCCTAAGGACCAGAGGTCTTTTTCCAATTTGGCACTGCGTCACTTTAACTGCTAATTGCGCAGTCATGCAATGCTGTACCCAAACGAAATTTGCGTCCTTTTCTTCCCACAAATAGAGCTTTCTTTTGATGGTATTTGATCACCTCTGCAGTTTTTATTTTTTGCGCTATTAACGGAAAAAGACCGAAAATTTTGAAAAAAAATGATATTTTCTACTTTTTGTTATAAAAAAAATCCAATAAGCTAAATTTTAGTCATACATTTAGGCCAAAATGTATTCGGCCACATGTCTTTGGTAAAAAAAATGTCAATAAGCGTATATTTATTGGTTTGCGCAAAAGTTATAGCGTCTACAAACTAGGGTACATTTTCTGTAATTTACACAGCTTTTAGTTTATGACTGCCTATGTCATTTCTTGAGGTGCTAAAATGGCAGGCCAGTACAAACCCCCCCCAAATGACCCCATTTTGGAAAGTAGACACCCCAAGGAAATTGCTGAGAGGCATGTTGAACCCATTGAATATTTATTTTTTTTGTCCCAAGTGATTGAATAATGACAAAAAAAAAAAAAAAAAAATTTACAAAAAGTTGTCACTAAATGATATATTGCTCACACAGGCCATGGGCCTATGTGGAATTGCACCCCAAAATACATTCAGCTGCTTCTCCTGAGTATGGGGATACTACATGTGTGGGACTTTTTGGGAGCTTAGCCGCGTACGGGGCCCCGAAAACCAATCACTGCCTTCAGGATTTCTAAGGGTGTAAATTTTTGATTTCACTCTTCACTGCCTATCACAGTTTCGGAGGCCATGGAATGCCCAGGTGGCACAACCCCCCCCCCCCCAAATGACCCCATTTTGGAAAGTAGACACCCCAAGCTATTTAGCCTCTAGACTTCTTTTACAAGCCGTGGGAGGGAATGCTTTTACATGAAAGCTGACCGCTGGCTGAAAAGAATGATACCAAGATGATACCTAAACCTGCAGGCATCATTCTGGTATAACCATTCAAAGTCGTGAATGGCGTACCTGAAGACAAAAAAATGGTTAACAATAAAGCACAGTAAACGGTAAAGTATAAAAAATTGCATACCTGAAAAGCAAACATGATAAAACATAATAACAATAAAACATTGCAGAATAGAATACAGTAAAAAAAAGCAGAACAATAGAGAGAGAGAATAGAGAGAGAGAGAACAATGAAACAACAACTATTTATTTTTTTATTTTATATATATATTTTTTTTTTTTTACACTTTTTTTGTAACTAACTTTTATAACGGTAACCGGTTCCAGGTTCGGGTCTCTCAAAATGCGATGGCATCTTGGGAGACCCTGTGAAAGTGTGCCTAGTCTGTGCAATGCTGTACCCTACGCTAATACTCAACTAGTGTATGGTAGCGTTCAAAACATTCACCAATGCAAAGACCAGGATTGTCAGGACAGAAGGGACAATAATAGCGGGTGTCACGCCTATATCCGCGCTTGCTGCAGACACAACATCTTTTTTGGGGGGGTTCGTTGGGTAGGGGTACTCGGGAGGACATAAAGAAAATGCCTCTCATGCAGCCGACTGCATTTGGTTGGGGATGTGAATGGGGGAAGTACGGGCGCTGCAGAAGTGGTGGGTTCCCAATTAGGATTGGCGAATGCAGCAGGAAGGGCATTATGGACACGACGGGCCTGTGTTTGTCTTTTTGGTGGCAGCGGGACACTACTTGTGCTTGCCACCTCACCAGCTTGAACTGCACTTATGGGACTTGCCACGTCACCAAGTGTTACTGCAGTGCTGGTTTGACTACGACCGGGGTGTACTAGGTCACTGGTGCTTGCCAGTTCACCAAAACGCTACCAAAAAAAACTGTTAGCGATCGCAGGGATCAGGCCTGACTCTGCGAACGCTGCAGTTATGCGTTAAGTGTTTTGTAAGTGACAGTGATCGATCGATACTGCACTTGGGTGGGCTGGGCCGGGCGGAGGGGCAAAATGCAGGTGCTAGCAGGTATCTGGGCTGATCTCGCTAACACTGCGTTTTTGGGAACCCTAAACTGCTGGGGACGCCAGTATAGATCTGATCGGATCAGATATTGATCCGTTCAGATACTATACCACTAAAGGAGGCGTATGCTGCGTGCGTGGGTGTTAGCGGTACTGGCGCTAATCTGACGCTGCTTGGGGCTGGTGCTTGCCAGTTCACCAAAATACTACCAAAAAAACTGTTCGCGATCGCAGGGATCAGGCCTGACTCTGCGAACGCTGCAGTTATGCATTTAGTGTTTTGTAAGTGTCAGTGATCGATCGATACTGCACTTGGGTGGGCTGGGCTGGGCCGGGCGGAGGGGCAAAACGCAGGTGCTAGCAGGTATCTGGGCTGATCCCGCTAACACTGTGTTTTTGGGAACCCTAAACTGCTGGGGACGCTAGTATAGATCTGATCGGACCAGATATTGATCCGTTCAGATACTATACCACTAAGGGAGCTGTATGGTGCGTGCGTGGGTGTTAGCGCTACTGGCGCTAACCTGACGCTGCCTGGGGCTGGTGCTTGCCAGTTCACCAAAATGCTACCAAAAAAACTGTTAGCGATCGCAGGGATCAGGCCTGACTCTGCGAACGCTGCAGTTATGTGTTTAGTGTTTTGTAAGTGACAGTGATTGATCGATACTGCACTTGGGTGGGCTGGGCAGAGGGGCAAAATGCAGGTGCTAGCAGGTATCTGGGCTGATCCCGCTAACACTGCGTTTTTGGGAACCCTAAACTGCTGGGGACGCTAGTATAGATCTGATCGGATCAGATATTGATCCGATCAGATACTATACCACTAAGGGAGGCCTATGCTGCGTGCGTGGGTGTTAGTGGTACTGGCGCTAATCTGACGCTGCCTGGGGCGACACATATCACCGCCGGGCGATCAGGGGTCTAAACCTTTATTCGGTAATAAACGGCGGGTGCCCTGACACTATAAAAAATAAACAAACTAACCAGCGTCACCCGTAACAGTTATACGGTGATCAGTGGTGAAAGGGTTAACTAGGGGGCCATCAAGGGGTTAAAACATTTATTCGGTAGTATATGGGGGTCCCTGACGCTATAAAACGCTGACGGCGAACCTAAATATTTAGGTCCCTAACTATCGTCACCAGCGACACTAATACAGCGATCATAAAAATGATCGCTTAGCGACACTGGTGACAGGGGGTGATCAAGGGGTTAAAACTTTATTAGGGGGGGTTAGGCGTGTATCCTAGACCTACAGGGGGCTACCACTCACTGTCCCAACACTGTAACTGTCACAAACTGACACCAATGCAGTAATCAGAAAAAAAAAAAAAAAACTGCTGGTGTCAGTTTGTGACAGGGGGGGGGGGATTGGGGGGGGATCGGGGAAGGGGGGGGGGATCGGGGTTTTGTGTGCCTGGCATGTTCTACTGTGTGTGTAGTGTTTGTGCACTCACATACCTGTCTTCTCTCCTCGGGCCGGAAATGAAATTACCGAGCCGAGGAGAGATGGCATCATTTCCTTTGCTGCTGTTTAGCATAAAGCAGCAAAGGAATGTTCCCATTGGCCGGCGGCGATCGCGAGGGGGGGGGCCACGAACGGATGGCCTCCCCCTCACCTCCGATCGCCGGGGGACAAAAGACGACCGCCTCGGGCACCGGGGGGGTGTCCGATCGGACCCCCCACCCGCGGAAGGCAAATCACATATATGTACGTGATTTTGCCTGTCCATGCCACCTTGCCGACGTACATCGGCGTGAGGCGGTCGTCAAGTGGTTAAAGACCTAAAAATGGGAAAAAGTTATTGGGCCTTGAGGATGGATCACTGGCCAGAGCTTGCAATGTATGCAATTGAGCTACTGGCCTTTCCTGCATCCAGCGTTCTATCTGAACGCACATTCAGTGCTGCTGGAGGCTTTGTAACCGATCACAGAGTGTGCCTGTCCACAGACTTGGTTGATCGGCTCACCTTCATAAAAATGAATCAGTCTTGGATCACCAGCTACCAAGCAACTGATGCTCTATGTAATTGCTAGTGGAGGAAATCAGATTGCAGAGTGTATGGGGTGCACACATTGTGGTTTGCAAGTTTACCACTAAAGCCCCACACCTCTATATGGAATGTTTTGAAGTAGTAAAAGCCTGACAGAGGTTGTAACCTTTCCTCTTGGTAATACAAAACTTTAACCACTTACGGACTGCCCGTCCTTGTTATACAGCGGCTGTTTGAAGGAGGATATCGTTGTTATGGCAACAGTTAGCTGCCATAACCCCAGTGTCCCCATCTTCAGCGGGCCTTCCACTACAAGATAAAAGTGGTCTCTGTGGAAAATTCGCCACAAGCTCACTTTTATCGAGAGGGGCCAAAACGTCACTTCCGCCCACAGCACTTAAATGGCTTTTTTTTTTTTTTTTTTATTACAATTTTTTTTTTTTTTTTTAATTGCATTTTAGTCTAAATATGAGATTGGAGGTCTGATATTTAAGAGGCCCTGTCATACTTTTTTCTATTACAAGGGGTCTTTAAGGTAAAATAAATAATACAAAAATAAATAAATAAATAAAACATGCCCAGTCCCGATGAGCTCGCGTGCAAAAGCAAACTCATACATGAGTAGCACCCGCATATGAAAACAGTGTTCAAACGACACATGTGAGGTATCTGCTCTTAAAACATGCAACCTGTAGAATTTTTTAAACATCGCCTATGAAGATTTTTAAGGGTAAAAGTTTGTCACCATTCCACGAGCGGGCACAATATTTAAGCATGACATGTTGGGTATCAATTTACTCAGCGTAACATTATCTTTCACAATATTAAAAAAAAAAAAAAAAAAAATGGGCTAACTTTACTTTATTTTTTTCTTATTTTTTAATTCAAAAAAGTGTATTTTTATTTTTAAAAAGTGCACTTGTAAGACCGCTGCACAAATACAGTGTGACAGAAAGTATTGCAATGGCCGCCATTTTATTCGCTAGGGAGTTAGAACCCCCAAACATTATACATTTTTTCCTAAGTAATTTTCTAGCAAAAAATAAATAAATTATGTTTTTAGCTTGTAAACAACAAATCTCAAAAAGAGGCTTGGTCCATAAGTGGTTAAAAAAAAACAAAAACAAAAACAAAAAACAAAAAATGTTTGGGCTGAACATTCACTTTGATTGCAATATGCACATCTTGTTTTTTTTTTTTTTTTTTTACTCAATTGAACCTCTTTTTAACACTAACACTTTACGTTTTTAATCCCCCTAATGATGATAATACAATTATAAAAGCTTTCAGACAATGGGGGAATGATGGGAATAAAATGGTTTCCAGGATTGGCGATCATGTGTAAGTTCACCTATAAATGTGTAGATATTAGTAAAGGTGATAAACATGTCCAATGCCCTAGGGACAATGTTCTACCTCTACTTTCTATAAAGGACTGTGTGCTGTCCGAGGTGATCTTGTCATCAGATTTGTATGTAGCTGATACTTTGTGTTTATTTGTGTCATTTACCTATCAGGTAGCTTATGGCTTTATCTTTGTACATTGATCTGCTGTTGATGATTGAAATAGATACAAATAGAGGAAGATTTGACTGGGCTGATAGAGTAGATACAATGTTTCGTTTTCTTGCTTCTTTCCTCCATTGTGTTGTGGTTTAAGAACACAACGATTTTCTTAACTTGTCTTTTCAGATAAAGTAACAATGTAAGGCGGGAGATTGTGGGAGATCTTTGATTGTAACAATGTGTGAGTGCGGCATAAGTGTTTATTCAGCTCTGCCACCTTGTGGTGATTTCTGGTAGAACACTGGGGGGTGCAGTACAAGGCGATGAATAGAGGAATGTATACAGCCAGAAAGTGGAGATGATCTCCGCAATCCATAGAGAATCAGGATGGGAATAGAAGGAAGGTTTATTCATCCCCCTCCCAATCTGACCGACCTACTCCTCATCTAAAGATCCTTGTTATTAGGATTATTAAACTCCCACTGCTCTGATTGGCTCAGATTTCAAATTCCTGGTTTCAAATTTTCCCGCTTGAATAGTGAAGAACGTTACAGACAAATAATCAGCCCCTATTATACCGCCAAATCCGACACTGAGACCTGAAATCATCAGATGAGACATGTATCCGAGAAATATGATCAATGCTTTATGTCTGAAATGAATAAGAATGGATTCTGAAGATCACTGAATAATGTAAAACATTTCTGTATGTTCTCTTCTATTTCAAGTCCTCCGAATGCAGAACATGATAGTGAGATGACTTCTCTCATAGATCTCTACCTTTCTATATGATGATGGGAAATTAAGTATTCCACGTTTCATCATTAGATCTGTATAGGATCATGGAACTGACCTCTATCAGATATGTACCATTTACAGATTTCCCCCCATATAGTAAAACTAGAATAATAAATAAAAAGGTGAAAGGACTGGCAGAAATCATGACATTGACATTTGTACAATGAATGAATAAAACAAATATTTCATGTCTGAAGAATCAGATCTGTCCCCTCTTAGAAACATGGATAACATTTTGCTGGTTTCTAGTTACAAAGTAAATGAAATTCTCTGCAGAGTATTGGATGGCCGAGGCTCCTTTCTATCAGTTTCCTTACTACCAAATGATAACATATTCACCAGAAATATATTATAAAATGAAAAGATCGGAAGTGTAGGTCAAAAATGATGTATACAAGACATTATATATGTGTAATCCTTGTATACAGAAAAGTCCACTTTCAGATTACGGTATAAAGCTCCCATGTATTGTCTGAGGAGCAACACTGACACCTAGTGGTTCAAAAAATACATGTCTTCTGTACGGGGATCTGGGAAGACATACAATGTGATTGGATGGTTTGTTCCCACTAGCCGACTAGAATGGATGGGTCTAAACGGAAATAAGTGAAGAATTCACAAATAAAGGGAATGTAGAAAACTAGCTGATATTCGGATGGATTTATTCTCACTATAATACATCCTCAAATCAATAACTTGCCATCCGATTGTACAAACCTCATTGTATAGATAATCTGTTAATTCTTCATTGATAACGGGTTAAGAATTGTGATAAAATGTGATGACAGCTCATTGATGGAAATGGTGGGTGGCTCTTAGAAGAGCCTTTGTGTCTTGTGTTGGGGTAATGATGATGATGATGGGGGGATTACTTGGCGCTGGTGTACTTGGTGACGGCCTTGGTGCCCTCGGAGACGGCGTGCTTGGCCAGCTCTCCGGGCAGGAGGAGGCGGACGGCGGTCTGGATCTCCCGGGAGGTGATGGTGCGGCGCTTGTTGTAATGAGCCAGGCGGGAAGCTTCGCCGGCGATGCGCTCGAAGATGTCATTGACGAAGGAGTTCATGATGCCCATGGCCTTGGACGAGATGCCGGTGTCGGGGTGCACCTGCTTGAGCACCTTGTACACGTAGATGGCATAACTCTCCTTCCTGCTCTTCCTCCGCTTCTTGCCGTCCTTCTTCTGGCTCTTGGTCACGGCTTTCTTGGAGCCCTTCTTGGGCGCCGGGGCTGACTTGGCTGGTTCAGGCATGATAAGGGTTAACGATATCTTCTCCGCTCTGTGAAGGGAAAATGTGCTGGAGCCGCCCTCATGTGCTGCTTATATAGGCGTCCTATGCAAATGAGCCTCATCCCTAATCACTCTTCTATTGGAGGATTCAATCATGTGATGGGGAGTGACGTCATGCTTTCTTTTCTCCTTTACAGATTGGTTTAGAGACAAGTCAGGACAGTATTGGCTGGATTGAAACAGGACCAATCACAGCGTGTGACGTCAGAACACTGAGTGTATAAAAGAAAGGGGAGTGGCTGTGGGGTGACATTCTCTAGTCTCGATCATTCGGTGACAATGTCAGGACGCGGCAAACAAGGAGGCAAGGTTCGGGCTAAGGCCAAGACCCGATCATCCCGTGCTGGTCTGCAGTTCCCAGTCGGTCGTGTTCACCGCCTGCTCAGGAAGGGCAACTATGCCGAGCGGGTCGGGGCCGGAGCTCCCGTCTATCTGGCCGCCGTGCTCGAGTATCTGACGGCTGAGATCCTGGAGCTGGCCGGCAACGCCGCCCGCGACAACAAGAAGACCCGCATCATCCCCCGACACCTCCAGCTGGCTGTCCGCAACGACGAGGAGCTCAACAAGCTGCTGGGCGGAGTCACCATCGCCCAGGGAGGAGTCCTGCCCAACATCCAGGCCGTGCTGCTGCCCAAGAAGACCGAGAGCCACAAGGCCGCCAAATCCAAGTAATCATCCCGACAATTCCTCCACCTCTATTACCCAACACAACGGCTCTTTTCAGAGCCACCCACCTCTCCATACAAAGAGCCCGACATACATTGTTTTGTTGCCTAGTCTCCGATGTGTCTAATGTGATTCATAGTTCACCCTAAAAGCAAACACGTTATATTCTTCTTCACACTTCTTACAGGTCAGTAGTAAAGTAGGAAGATTCGGCCCCATTATACCTCTCCATACAAAGACACACATACATTGTTATCGGGGATCTGATTGTAAAAAAATACAGGATTTTCTTTTATATGTTGATCATAAAATGGTTCCTCTGAAACTATAAGATGTGATCCCGACGGGAGAACAATGTGTCCGTAATAAGAAATGGTGAAATATTTGATATAGTAATGTGATCTCATTACAGGGACTTCATTCTCCTCCATCCTTTCTAGTAGTTATGATGATGGCAAATCATTCCCCCCCAACTGGAAAGGAGCCCACAGATCTCATCCCCTTCTTCACACCCCCACAAGGAAATATACGTTTTACCATCCAAAGGAATCTCCCGCCGAAATTCTATGGATTGTTCCCATCATCTCACAATCACAATATTAGACCCCCTTCTTTTCACACAATTTAATTCCCCAACAGTAATACATACGCTGGAAATGGTAAAGTCCGGGATTTTTTTGTTCTGCAGAGTAGACAGCGCAGACTCTCTACCAAAAAAAACACTGCTGGTTGTGGGGCAAAGAGCTCAATTTTTGCCCGCCAGAATTGTGAAGATCACAGACAAAAATCCATCCCTTTTCTACCGCCAGAGGTTAGACGGGAATGACTAAATACAAAAACATTTCTATATGTTCTATTTTATTCCAAGTGCTCGGAATCCACTACTACACACACAACGTTTATCTTCCTTTATGACGGAAAAGAAAGCATTCATAATGACATATGTCACTGACCGATTTTCATTTCACAAAACACATTTTTCAGGTCTGATAAATCAGGTCGGTTTCCTGTTTAGATTCTAATATGTGACATTTTCTGCAGAATACATTGTTGCGGCCCCGCCCCTTTGCAACCCACCCCCACCCTTTCATACAGACATGGGGGGGGGTCCCAATAATAACTCCGGGTGACAGAAATGTGGAAAAGATGAGAACCACAGGCAACAGCAATTCGTTTTTAGTGACTAAGGAACGTGGTGTTCATTGGTGAACAACGTACCTGAAAAAATAATAAAAGTGAGATAACGATATTGTAAGACAGATCTGTTGTGTTGCATCTAAAGGAAATCATACAATCGGATTGCATAGTGTATGTTTAGTTAAAAGGAACTTCCTTACACACACACAGCAAAAATGTATCATTACAGAAGAAATCTATAGACAGCCCTTTGGATGAGAAGGTGGGTGGCCCTGAGAAGGGCCTTTGTGTAGATGAAGTGAGTAGTAGGTCTATGAGGGTTTAGCCTCCGAATCCGTAGAGAGTGCGGCCCTGGCGTTTGAGAGCATAGACGACATCCATGGCGGTGACGGTCTTCCTCTTGGCGTGCTCGGTGTAGGTGACGGCATCGCGGATGACATTCTCCAGGAAGACTTTGAGCACTCCGCGGGTCTCCTCATAGATGAGTCCGGAGATGCGCTTGACACCCCCTCTGCGGGCCAAACGTCGGATGGCGGGTTTGGTGATGCCTTGGATGTTGTCCCGGAGCACCTTCCTGTGCCGCTTAGCGCCTCCTTTCCCCAGACCCTTCCCTCCTTTACCGCGACCAGACATGGCGACTCTTCTCTGTTACTAAGAAGAACTGAAATTGACTGATTCGCCCGCCCGCCCGCCCTCCTTTTATAGAGACTGTGCGGACCTGATGGAAACCATCCTGAGAAAAGGCGGAGTCACACCCATTCATTACACAGAATAGATTTGTTTTTCCATTTGTAAGGCTCCTAAACATTCTGCTGTTTTGAAAATGATGGCAAGAGAAATCCATCTAGAGATGTGAAATCTATTCTTGCTTCTTAATGATTTTCTAGGTATTCTTCAGAGATTATACTGAAAATATACATTTTTGGACTCCTGATAACAGAAACCCCAATCACCAGATACTATTGTCAATAATAATGTCATATTTATAAAATAGTACTCTGAAAAGGAAAACGATATACAGATAACCCCTTGTTTTTTCCCCCCTGTTTTAAGCCCGAGCGGACCTGATAGGAGACTAATGGAAAAGGGGCGGGGCCACAGCACGTTGGTTTTCTGCAGAGAATTTCACATTCTTAGAACCTTGTAAATATGTGGCAGATTGCATGTTACCGAGGGGGAAACCGATCTGGTTCTTCAGACATGAAATCTTTACTTCATTCATTGTGCATTTTTATCTGTGTCATGGTTACTAACATGAATTGCACATTTCTTTTTAGACATATCCAGGTTGTGATATGAGGACGATCTTAACTGATAAATGTCCAGAAAGAAATACAAAACAATATCAGTCAGTGACATGAACATCATATTCTGTGTGTAGCAGTGGTGAGATCCTGGGTTCTGAGAACATATAGAAGTGTTTTCTCATGGTTCAGTAACAAACAGATTCCTTTCCTAATCATTCCGGACTAATGACATGACAGTGTTAATCATATTTCTCCGATAAATGTCTCATCCGATCATCTCCTCGGTGTCGGATTTGGCGGTATAAGAGAGATGAATATATATCTGTAACGATCTACATAATTCCGGCGGGCACATTTTGAAAACAGCAATTTTAAATCTGAACCAATCACAGCTGTGGGCGTTTCCTTCATCATCCAGTAATACTGCCTTCTTTTGAGGACACCAAAGAAATGTATTGCGAGATCTCTCTATGTTTTCAGCCCAGAAAATACTTGCTCAGTAGACTTCCTATTGATCTCTATAGCAGGGCGGAGTCTGTATTCTGAAGTCCAATCAAAGAACAAAACAATCTGAAATTAATATTTCCAACGTATTTCTTGGTTAATTATTATTATTATTATTATTATTATACAGGATTTATATAGCGCCGACAGTTTACGCAGCGCTTTACAACATTAGGGCAGACAGTACAATTACAATACAATTCAATACAGGAGAAATCAGAGAGCCCTGCTCGTTAGAGCCTACAATCTAGGAGGGAGGGTCAACTTATACAAAAGGGTAATAGCTGTGGGGGATGAGCTAATGGAGAAAATAGTGCAGTTGTTAGATGGAGGCAGGATAGGTTTCTCTGAAGAGGAAAGTTTTTAGGGATTGCCTAAAAGTGGATACATTTGGAGACAGTCTGACAGATTGGGGTAGGGAATTCCAGAGGATAGTCGAGGCTCATGAATCCATGAATTAATCCATGGATTGAATAAAGAAATGATGACAAAATTGCAGTATTTAATGTTCCCCTTTCAGTCATTCCTCCTGGTTATACATTATAATAGGGGTGCCGCCACTGCACTTTTCTATTCCAGTTACTATATAACCCTTTCATGACTAAGCCTATTTTTGAAATTTGGTGTTTACAAGTTAAAATCCATATTTTTTGTTAGAAAATTACTTAGAACCCCCAAATATTATATATATATATTTTTTTTAGCAGAGAATCTAGAGAATAAAATGGAGATTGTTGCAATATTTTATATCACACGGTATTTGTGCAGCGGTGTTTTAAACGCAAATTTTTGGAAAAGGGACACTTCCATGAATTTTAAAAAATCCAAACAGTAAAGTTACCCCAATTTTTTTGTATAATGTGAAAGACTATGTTACGCCGAGTAAATAGATACCAAACATGTCACGCTTTATAATTGCGCGCACTCGTGGAATGGCGACAAACTATGGTAGCTATGAATTTCCATAGGCGACGCTTTAATTTTTTTTTTTTTTTTTTTTTTTTTTATGGTTACCAGGTTAGAGCTACAGAGGAGGTCTAGGACTAGAATTATTACTCTCGCTCTGACGATCGCGGGGATACCTCACATGTGTGATTTGAACACTGTTTACATATGCGTGCGCAACTTTCGTATGCATTTTCTTCGCTGCGCGAGCTCGCGGGGACGGGGGCGCTTTAAATTTTTTTTTTATGTATTTTATTTATTTTTATTTTATTTTTATTTTTATAGGTTGTGACAGGTACTCTTTATGGAGGGATGGGGGGTCTAAAAGACCCCCCATCCCTCCTTTACACTTCAAAGTATTCAGATCGCCGAAAATGGCGATTCTGAATACTGTATATTTTTTTTTAAATTTGGCACCATTGGCAGCCGAGTAAACGGGAAGTGACGTCAAGACGTTACTTCCGCGTTTACATTGAGAAGGCTGGAACGAAGCCGCCGACAGCTTCGCTCCAGCCCGCCCACAGCCGCCGGAGGCACCCGATTGGACACCGGGCCTCCCGATCGCACGGGAGGCCCGGTAAGAGCGGTGGGAGGCAGCGGGAGGGGGGATGTCCCCTCCCGCTCCGCCGGTATAACAGCCGAGCGGCTTTTAGCCGCATGGTTGTTATATACAGATAGCCGATCGCCCGCTCGAAACAACGGTACCGGGATGATGCCTGCAGTTGCAGGCATCATCCCGGTATAACCCCGGAAAGCCAAGTACGCATATCTGCGTACGGTCGGCGGGAAGGGGATAAAGTCCCCACAATGATGCTCCGGTGTGTGTTCCTTTAGGCCATACACTACACCAATGTATTGCAACATCTCTAATCTCCAATTATCTCTCAGCAGTAAAGTATCTCCGAGAGTCCCGGAACAGATTCCTTGTAATACGTTGTATCATTTCTCCACAATCCTCCCAGTGCAGAATGACGGCTCTCTGATCACCTTGTATCCCTTCTACTAGATCAGTGGTTCTCAACCTGGGGGTCAGGACCCCCTCAGGGGTCGAATGATAATTTGCCAGGGGGTCACCGAATCCTGGGCTGTTCCTGAAGCCCGCACTGCTCTCCCAGCCTTTTTGCGGCTACCCAGCTGGGCTGTCCCTGGAGCCCGTGGCCGCCCACTTAGCCTATTCGCAGCCGCCCATTCAGTTCACGGCATGGCTGGGGGACAGAGACTAGAGGCTAGAGGTCAGCTGACTGGTGAGGAATGTGAAGTAGGAGGGGCTGGAGGAGACCCTATCTCCTGATTTCGACATAGGTGCCACTGTTACGAGACACCACAAAGTCAGAGACACAGTGAGTAACCTGTGATTATGGTTGCCATTAAAAGTGCCCACTACAGTTCTCAGATCAGCAGATGACCTTGATCAAGAGCACCTAAGTTGGCTGATCAGAACTCCCCACCAGCACTGCCACTTATCCCAACTACCCACCAGCACTGCCACTCATCCCATTCCCCCCACTCCTCACCAAGGAGTAAGAGAAGGAATAAAAATAGAGAATACATGGAAGGGAGAGGAAAAGAGGGGGAGGAACAAAGAAAAAGGGAGAGAAAGACAAAGAGAAAAGACGGCTAGAGAGAGGAATGGGGAAAAAAAATAAGAAATTAGGATGGAGAAAGAAAGGGAAACAAAGAGAAAGAGTGGCACGTCCTAAAATGTACCATAAGGGGTTTCAATACTGTACGAGTGGAAGGAACTCAGGGAGCGCTGAATGTCCATTAGGGGCGCAAATTACTTGTCTTGCCTTGGGTGCTGACCACCTATGCTACAAAAATAATTTTACTTTTGGGGTCCCCACAACTTGGGAAATTTTATCAAGGGGTCACAGCACTAGCAAGGTTGAGAACCACTGCTCTAGATCGACCTAGGTGTCTTCTAAGCAGTACCTATAGATATTTTAGCTGCCCAAAAACATAACATTTAGGATTCTGTGTATGTTTAGTAGGGATGAGCTTCGTGTTCGAGTCGAACCCATGTTCGACTCGAACATCGGCTGTTCGATCGTTCGCCGAATTGCGAACGTTATGGGCCGTTCGCGCTAAATTCGTGTGGCGCGTCACGGCCCATAATTCACTGCGGCATCGCAGTGCATTGCTGGCTGATGATTGGCCAAGCATGCACTATGACCCGCATGCTTGGCCAATCACAGCGCCGTCAGTAGAGAGAGCTGTAATTGGCCAAAGCCAGGGTGGCTTTGGCCAATTATGGTTCAGGGGATTTAGTACACACCCCACACTATATAAGGCCGCCTGCACGGCGGCCCTGTGTAGTGTGTGTTCCGGTGTGCTGAGAGATAGAGAGAGAGAGAGAGAGACAGTGTCATTTGATTTGAGTTAGATAGATTAGGCAGAACAGTCAGTCAGTTAGCTGCACTTACAGTGTATTGTGTATATATATGCATCCCAGGTGTTGCATATATATATATACACTGTATTCAGTTTAGCTAGATCCGTTCCTGTTATCTTCTATCTAGACTATTTACATTTAATGCAGTGCGTCCTGCTCACAGTGTTCAGCTAGATCCGTTCCTGCTATTTACATTTAGTGCAGTGCGTCCTGCTCACAGTGTTCAGCTAGATCCGTTCCTGTTATCTTCTAGACTATTTACATTTAGTGCAGTGCGTCCTGCTCACAGTGTTCAGCTAGATCCGTTCCTGCAATTTACATTTAGTGCAGTGCGTCCTGCTCACAGTGTTCAGCTAGATCCGTTCCTGCTATTTACATTTAGTGCAGTGCGTCCTGCTCACAGTGTTCAGCTAGATCCGTTCCTGCTATTTACATTTAGTGCAGTGCGTCCTGCTCACAGTGTTCAGCTAGATATGTTCCTGTTATTTACATTTAGTGCAGTGCGTCCTGCTCACAGTGTTCAGCTAGATCCGTTCCTGCTATTTACATTTAGTGCAGTGCGTCCTGCTCACAGTGTTCAGCTAGATCCGTTCCTGCTATTTACATTTAGTGCAGTGCGTCCTGCTCACAGTGTTCAGCTAGATCCGTTCCTGCTATTTACATTTAGTGCAGTGCGTCCTGCTCACAGTGTTCAGCTAGATCCGTTCCTGTTATCTTCTAGACTATTTACATTTAGTGCAGTGCGTCCTGCTCACAGTGTTCAGCTAGATCCGTTCCTGCTATTTACATTTAGTGCAGTGCGTCCTGCTCACAGTGTTCAGCTAGAGCCGTTCCTGCTATTTACATTTAGTGCAGTGCGTCCTGCTCACAGTGTTCAGCTAGATCCGTTCCTGTTATCTTCTAGACTATTTACATTTAGTGCAGTGCGTCCTGCTCACAGTGTTCAGCTAGATCCGTTCCTGCTATTTACATTTAGTGCAGTGCATCCTGCTCACAGTGTTCAGCTAGATCCGTTCCTGTTATCTTCTAGACTAATTACATTTAGTGCAGTGCGTCCTGCTCACAGTGTTCAGCTAGATCCGTTCCTGTTATCTTCTAGACTATTTACATTTAGTGCAGTGCGTCCTGCTCACAGTGTTCAGCTAGATCCGTTCCTGTTATCTTCTAGACTATTTACATTTAGTGCAGTGCGTCCTGCTCACAGTGTTCAGCTAGATCCGTTCCTGTTATCTTCTAGACTATTTACATTTAGTGCAGTGCGTCCTGCTCACAGTGTTCAGCTAGATCCGTTCCTGTTAAATTCCTACTGACAGGCAGGCTTGTCTGGTTACAGTATATAAAGCTACCTGAAGAAAATTACAGGTGTTCTATTTGATCCTATTAGTACCACGGTCAGGCAGCTAGACTATTTACATTTAGTACAGTGCGTCCTGCTCACAGTGTTCAGCTAGATCCGTTCCTGTTATCTTCCTACTGACAGGCAGGCTTGTCTGGTTACAGTATATAAAGCTACCTGAAGAAAATTACAGGTGTTCTATTTGATCCTATTAGTACCACGGTCAGGCAGCTAGACTATTTACATTTAGTACAGTGCGTCCTGCTCACAGTGTACAGCTAGATCCGTTCCTGTTATCTTCCTACTGACAGGCAGGCTTGTCTGGTTACAGTATATAAAGCTACTTGAAGAAAATTACAGGTGTTCTATCCCAGCTTAGTGCAGCTACAGGCCATTAGTATGTCTGGAAGGCCAAGAAGGAGAGGCAGACAGTCACAAGCCAATAAGAGAGGGCAAGCAGGCTCTGTGTCTAGTGCTGGTCGTGGAGACGGTGCATCCTCATCAGCACGTGGCCATGGGACACGCTTGGCCTTTTTTTCGGCAGCTGGCCGTGTTGAGCCGCAACATGCTGAAGACTTGGTCGAGTGGATGACCAAGCCGTCCTCATCCTCCTCATCCTCTCTCACCCATGCCCAGGGTGCTTTGTCTGGCAAAGCAGCGGCCTCTTCCCTCAGCTCAATGTCATCAGTGACTCCTTCCCTAGCTCCACTATGTCCTCATGAGGATTCCCTCGAACTGTTTGACCACAGTGTTGGGTACATGCTCCAGGAGGATGCCCAGCGTTTGGAAGGCTCTGATGACGATACTGAGCTCGATGAAGGCAGTAACATGAGCACGGACAGAGGGGGTGCCCAAGAAGGACAGCAATCTGGCAGTCATGCTCCCCCTGCTGCAGCATACTGCCAGGTTTGCTCCAGTGATGAGGAGGGAGGGGATGATGAGGTCACTGACTCAACGTGGGTGCCTGATAGGAGAGAGGAGGAGGAGGAGGAGGAGGAGGAGGAGGCGGCGGCACATCACCAACGAGGCAGGATGCCCTCCAGGGGCCAGCCTAAGGGCAGCACATTGACTGCATCACACCCCAAAGCTCCACATGTGCAGGGCGCTGCAGTCTCTGCGCGTTATTCAAAGGGCCTGGTAATGGACTGGGGGGTACCCATGCCGTTTGTCTCACTGATTTTCATCCATATTGCCAGGACCCGACATGACATTAAACCCGCAAGCAGTTTTAAATGAGATTTTTTCCTTTAAAAATGACATTTGGTGCAGGGACTGTTCTAAACACGGGAAACACGCGTCACTTTACAGGCATACTATAGACACCCCCCAGGTACGATATTTAAAGGAATATTTCACTTTTTTTTTTTTTACTTTAAGCATCATTAAAATCACTGCTCCCGAAAAAACGGCCGTTTTTAAAAGTTTTTTTTGCATTGATACATGTCCCCTGGGGTAGGACCCGGGTCCCCAAACCCTTTTTAGGACAATACCATGCAAATTAGCCTTTAAAATGAGCACTTTTGATTTTGAACGTTCGAGTCCCATAGACGTCAATGGGGTTCTAACGTTCGTGCGAACTTTCGGTCCGTTCGCGGGTTCTGGTGCGAACCGAACCGGGGGGTGTTCGGCTCATCCCTAATGTTTAGGGTTGCTGTCAACCGGTTTGTAAATTAGGAGACCTAGTTGAGCTTTTTTTTTAGGGAATGTTAACCATTGTTACCGAGTACATTAAGGTGTGCACTCTCACCCAAAAGTCTTCCAGGTGAGAAACAACGTTCCCTCCCGGCCACAGCCTCGAAAGCTCACGAGGGACACCTCAGGGTACTCCTCCATCCACCTTTATTGTGTCATTTAGTCATCATAACATAGAGAGGATTTCAGTGACAGACATCCTATGGGCTCTATAGTGGAGATGTCCACAGAAGACAGTGAAGGCGGAGATGTTCCCGGAATGACCTCTAGGTGGCAGAGTGGAACGATACATGTGATGGAGTCCGGAGAGCAGAGAGCCTCAGCCCCCCACAATCCCCCCTGATCCCCATTATAGGGGACATGAAAAGTCTTCTTTATAAGTCAGATGTATACCGTGATCGGTGACCTATAAGAAGTGAGCATGGACGGATCCCCCTGATCCCTGTGCTGTGTATTTGGCAGAACAGACAACAGCTGCTCCGTGTGGAATCCCCGCTCACACTTTCTATTCTAATTAATAATCCACATTGAAGGAGTTCAGAGATCTCCGAGTATTGTGTGATGTGCGGAGATTTTACTTTGGATTTGGGAAAACAAAATAGCGATTTATTGCAAAAATAGAACGTGCAGATCTAGGCGGGCAATTTGAAAAAAGAAAAAAAAAAGGCGCTTTTCAATGAGGAGGAGGAGTGTGCTCTCATTGTCCAATCAGAGGGCTGGAGATGTGTATAAATAGCGCTGCAGAGCGGCATAAGCTCACGTTCCTTGTATCAGCGAAGCACTGAACAGTCATGGCAAGAACCAAGCAGACAGCCCGTAAGTCCACCGGAGGCAAAGCTCCCCGCAAGCAGCTGGCCACCAAAGCCGCCCGCAAGAGCGCCCCGGCCACCGGCGGAGTCAAGAAGCCTCACCGCTACAGGCCCGGCACCGTGGCTCTCCGAGAGATTCGCCGCTACCAGAAATCCACCGAGCTGCTCATCCGCAAGCTGCCCTTCCAGCGCCTCGTCCGAGAGATCGCCCAGGACTTCAAGACCGACCTGCGCTTCCAGAGCTCCGCCGTCATGGCTCTGCAGGAGGCCTCTGAGGCTTACCTCGTCGGACTCTTCGAGGACACCAACCTCTGCGCCATCCACGCCAAGAGGGTCACCATCATGCCCAAAGACATCCAGCTGGCACGCCGCATCCGCGGGGAGAGGGCATAGAGAGAGACACACTCCGAACTACTACTAATCCCAACACAAAGGCTCTTTTCAGAGCCACCACATCCTCCTATACAAACAGATCTATATACTCCATCATCACACCGACTACATGACAGGGAAATCCCTACAAGACATCCACACATCTCCCCACCTCCTTCCTCAATAGACATCTACACCCACTACATACCGATTATGTTTTACACTACTCATTTTTCTTTAATCTTTTCCTCTGGACTGCTCCATGCTGTGATAGAACTTAAGTCACTTGTACAATAATCCTGTCAGTCCAGCCAAGGCCCCCCCGGGACACTCCGCCCCCCTCTTTCCCTATCCATCACTTCTCATCTCTCCAGAGACCCGTCTGGAAATATGAAGGCTGACTAGGAAAAAAAACTGCCAAGTCCCTTTTCTCATTTTATTTCAACACTACCGCCTTATATCGGTGAACATTTCTTCTACTTTCAACACTACCGCCTTAAATCGGTGAACATTTCTTCTACTTTATGGTTTATCTGAAGGGATTATGAATGTTTGGCCGGGGGGACCATATTTGTACAGTGGGGGCTCATGAGAATAAGAGAATTATCTTTGAGTGCGGTGTTAGATTGTCATTTATTGATACAATTATTTCCATCAATCCATCACAAATGGAGAGACTAGAAGGAACAATTCATCCAGTATTGTGTGAAAAAATCCGGGGAACTCCCTTTTTTGTTCCATTATTCTCTACCGCCCATGGATGGGGGGGGGGGCTAATTGTTGCATAATGGAAAACTGAAATTATGGCGGGCAGTTTGAAAATTTCCAACTCCGCCAATCATAACCGCCTGTGCTTCATCTGTCAACCAATGAGAGCGTTTTATAATGAAATTTCTGACATGGAACCTGAAATGTATCCGTTTCCCTCCGAATGTGATATCGGCGACCTGGGGATGGTAAATCTGTAACTGGATATTTATTTAGTAAAGAGTACATTGCCCACATAACACAATGATCTTGTCGCTGATCATTCTTACTCCACCTCCCTGGGGAGATCTCCCAGTGCGAAAATTGTCTCCAATCCGCACCACAGAAGTGTATATGTATATATATATTGGGGGGGGGGGGATACCTGAAGCTATCCTTTGTATCAATGACGGATGTCATGTGAAGAGTCCTGTGATCGGATCTCCCGCTGTATTCTATATTATTCTATAGAGGGGATTGGGTAAGGTGGTCACATTGCTCTGTATGGAGGACTTCTAATGCGGCCCCCCCTGGTCGCTGTGTGTATGTAGAGCTCTGTCAGGAGGAGGTGGGTGGCTCTGAGAAAAGCCTTTGGGGGGTGTAGATGAAAGGAGGTCTCTCCGGTGGGGATTATTTCTTCTTTGGAGCGGCCTTCTTGGGCTTGGCTGCTGTCTTGGGTTTAGCCGCCTTCTTAGCCGGACTCTTGGCGACTTTTTTCGGCTTGGCTGCAGCTTTGGGCTTCTTGGGGCTCTTTGTCACCTTCTTGGCAGCTGCAGGCTTTTTTGCGGGTTTCTTGGCGGCCTTCTTGGGGCTCTTGGCTGCGGTGGGGGCTTTGGTGGTGGTCTTCTTCTTGGGGGACTTGGCTGGCTTCTTGGCGGCCGGCTTCTTGGGGGACTTGGCCGCAGCCGATGGCTTCTTGGTGCTTTTCTTGGCGCCTGCCGCCTTGTCCTCCTGCTTCTTGTTGATCTTGAAGGATCCGGAGGCTCCATGTCCTTTGACCTGGACGAGGGTCCCCTTAGTCACCAGCCCCCTGATGGCGATCTTGAGGCGGCTGTTGTTCTTGTCCACATCGTATCCTCCGGCGGACAGGACCTTCTTGAGGGCGGACAGGGAGACCCCGCTGCGCTCTTTGGAAGCGGCCACGGCTTTGACGAGGAGCTCGGACACGCTGGGACCGGACGGCTTCTTGCTGCCTTTCTTGGCTCCTCCGGCTGCCGCCTTCTTGGCCGGCTTCTTCTTGGCGGCGGGCTCCGCTGGAGGAGCGGCGGCTGGGGCGCTCTCAGTCTCCGTCATGATTCCTCTTCAAGAAGGTTTACAAAACGTTCATAATACGATGATCCGAGCGCTCTGCCTTTATACAGTACGATCGTCATTTCTATTGGTTGGTACACAACACGCTGTCTGCACTCCTATTGGTTACACATTAGACACGCCCACCCACTCTTACTTCAGTAATAGGGAATCTTCTCTCTCTTGTTGTGTTTTCCGGGCAGAGAGAAAAATGATTTTATTCTGGAATAGAACGATGTCCGATCTTCATCGGGGACCCGATCTGCTCACTGGACTGTCACTTATCGGGGGGTCACTTACAGCTGTCAGGAGCTGCTGAGGAGGCTGAACACAGAGGCTGCAAACACAGCCATCCTCCTGAGTGTGTGTCCCATTCTTCCTTCTATCTTGTTTTCTACACAAATTCTACCCAGAAAACAATCTTCTCACATCTCCCACTAGAATGATCTTCACATTAGATGAGTGAAGAGTGACCATCAGGAAACATTTCCCCCTAATACACAACTCTGCTCATCTATAGCTGAGTAGAAGGAGCCTGGAACAAAAACATCAGCCGGTGACATGAGATCCTTGTGTGATGTGATGGCAGATATTGTTATACATACAAATGTCTCAGCTGATTACACAATGTCATGTTTGATGTGCTATGTATCATTATCTGGTCATCATGATACATCTATTGTTATCCAGATACTTTGAGTATGTTTATCGATCTCTTTTACTACACAGCTATATATCCTACGCGGGTGCAATGCTTGCTTTTAATCCTTCTATCTTGAATATAAGTTTATTGTTTTGGTGATCAAAGAGTCAATCCATCAGCATTGGATCCCCCAAGAGATCATTTCAGTAACAAGAATTTTGCTGAAAATCCTAATATAGTGTAGCTTTAGGTGAATCGTGATAGTAAATATTGGCTATTTGTAGGTTAGTGAGGGGTGGATTTATTTCTAGGCTACTAAAATAAAAACATGCATACTGACCACAAAACGTATTTTATTCTGTTAACATTCTCCAGGACAAGATTTCAGGGTGTTCCCTTCCTCTCAGATCCAAAGAAAACTAAAAGTAAAGGGAATTCACCAAAAGAATTGAACTTAGAGATTTAAATATTAGACCCCCTTTACACATTTATCATCTCCCCTCTGTATCCCAGTTAGGTCCGCTCCTCCTTTCCCTAGATAGCATCTCTTCTCTGTATCCTCAATATCTCCTCTCCTCTGTATCCCCCAGAGCCCCGATCTACTAGTGTGGATGAATTCCGGCTAATTCTGAAAATATACAGCGCTAAAAACTTTCACTGATCCAATGATCCCAATCACATGGAAAGTACATGTATCTCATAATACAATACATCTCCAGAGACCAAGATATGAATTCTAAATAACTACTAGATTATTGTAAAGAAAGGAAGAAAGGAAAAAGATAGATAGATAGATAGATAGATAGATAGATAGATAGATAGATAGATCGATCCCCATAAACTTTACACATGATGTCCGCCTCCTCCCCCAACTTTATTCTAATTTATACTCAATATATAGCACACCTCTCCTTCCTATCATTAATAGCACCGGACCACCGTATGTACAAAAGCATCGCTCCTCTATATCCTGAATAGCACTTCTCCACTGTATCCTAATTAGCACGACTCCACCAATATCCCCATAAAGAGGACCTGTCACCTGACCAATACTATCACATAGGGGGATGGGAGACACTGGGACTGAAAAGACCACCAATATATCCATAAAGAGGACCTGTCCATCCAACTGGGGCACCCCTTAGTTCGTGGACTGGAGGAGTTGCTCTATTTTCCATACTTGCGGTACACAAATACCACACATGAACCATGTTGATGTTATGTAAATCCTGTAAGTTGTTTTATACCAGGGAGGGACCTGGAAGTGACCCTCTGGAGATTTACTCTGATCACTGACAATATTCAATAAAAAGCAATAAAAAAATGGATCCCACTCTATTCCAAATGAAGGTGCAACACTGACACCTGGCGGTCACAAGATACATGGCATCTGTACTGAGATCTGGGAAGAGATACAATGTGATTCGTTGTAATGTTTTCCTTCCTAATTCCCAAATTGTGTTTTACAATGTAGACTTTTGTAGCTGAACCAGAACAATGTCTGGGGATCTAGTAGTGAATTGGAAACACAAGCGGCCATCTAGATACTTGACATTTTTTTTTTTGTTAGTTTGTTTTTGTTTTTGTTTGTTATTTTGTTTTTTTTTGTGTTTTTTTTTTTTTGTTTTTTTTTTTTGGGGGGGGGGTAGATGTACCTGGCTAGCAAAGCCCATCGAATAATCCAGAATCATTTTGTACATGGTTAGAATGCAGTCACAGCTCTGATGTGTGGTATGTGGGTGGCTCATTTCCACTATACAACACAAAGACATCCACTTCTCCATACAAAGAGCCCCACATACATTGTTATCGGGAGATCTGATTGTAAATATAGATAACAGAAAGTTTGATCTCTATGGGAGAACAATGTGATAATGACCACACACCTCTCCATTAGGGATGAGCCGAACACCCCCGATTTGGTTCGCACCAGAACCTTCGAACGGACCGAAAATTTGCACAAACGTTAGAACCCCATTGACGTCTATGGGACTCGAACGTTCAAAATCAAAAGTGCTAATTTTAAAGGTTAATTTGCACGGTATTGTCCTAAAAAGGGTTTGGGGACCCGGGTCCTGCCCCAGGGGACATGTATCAATGCAAAAAAAAGTTTTAAAAACGGACGATTTTTCGGGAACAGTGATTTTAATGATACTTAAAGTGAAAAAAAAAGTGAACTATTCCTTTAAATATTGTACCTGGGGGGTGTCTATAGTATGCCTGTAAAGTGGCGCGTGTTTCCCGTGATTAGTACAGTCCCAGCACAAAATGACATTTTTAAAGGAATAAAAGTCATTTAAAACTGCTTACGGCTTTAATGTATTGTCCGGTCCCAGTAATATGGATGAAAATCAGTGAGATAAAAGGCATGGGTACCCCCCAGTCCATTACCAGGCCCTTGGGTTCTTGTATGGATATTAAGGGGAACCCCGCACCCAATTAAAAAAAAAGGAAAGGTGTGAGGCCCCAGGCCTTCTGAACAGCAGTATGCAGATGGTGCAAACAAGACAGGGACTGTAGGTTTGTTGTTAAGTAGAATCTGTTTGTAATTTTGAACAGGTGCATTTTTAAAGTGTAGCTCCAGACTAAAAATCTATTTTTTAGCTTTTTGTAAAACATAGGGAAGGGTTATCACCCCTGTGACATTTGTTTTGCTGTCTGTGCACCTCTTCAGAAGATTTTACCTCACTTTCTGTCCCAATGACAAATGTTTTGTGACAATTTGGGGGTTTTAGTTAAACAAGGATTGGTGATAAAGCATCAGTGGAGAGGAGACATGTTTTTCCCATATTAACTCTTACAGGAGAGAATTTCCTATCCTAGGGGTAGATTTCATCTCACTTTCTGTTGTCTCCTTCCGTTTGCAAGTAGGAGTCGTTTGTAAGTTGGATGTATGAAAGTAGGGGCCTGCCCTATATACTCTGCAGAAATTGCGGCCTTAGGTGTTGGTGTTGCCACAACACTGTAAGCCCTCACAGTTACTCTTGGTGGGCGCAGGAACGGGCTCTGCTGTGAAATATTAGATGAAGAATTGTAATTACATGTCCCTGTTGAACAGGGTCAGAAAAATTGGGCCTTTGGTGGCGGTGGTGCTGGTGTCACAATACTGTAAGTCCTCACAGTTACTCTTGGTGGGCGCAGAAATGGGCAGCTGCAAAATATTAAAAATTGGCAGAAAAATTGGGCCTTAGGCACTGGTGCCACAACACTGCAACCCCTCACAGATACTCTAGGAATGAGCCCTCCTGTAAAATATTGCATCAACATTTGTAATTACAAGCCTCTGTTAAACAGGGGATGAAAAATTGGCCCTTAGCCACTGGTGGCGGCGCCCAGAACCAAAAATATTCTTACAAGCTATCAGCATGATCATTGAGGAGGAAGAGGCACTGATGCTGGTGCCACAACACTGCAACCCCTCACAGATACTCTAGTTGGAGCGCAGGAACGAGCCCTGCTGCAAAGTATTGCATCAAAAATTGTAATTACATGCCCCTGTTAAACAGGGGCTGAAAAATTGGGCCTTAGCCACTGGTGGTGGCGCCCAGAACCAAAAATATTCTTACAAGCTATCAGCATGATCATTGAGGAGGAAGAGGATAGTCACTCAGCATAACAGGATTGTCACTCAGCATCAGAATATGCAGTCTTGAAGGGATCTGACTAATCAAAGAAAAAAAAAAAAAAAAAAAATATATATATATATATATATATATATATATATATATATATATATATATATATATATATTGGGTTACATCAGCATCAGGTGCTTGGTAGCTGGTGGTGATCCAAGACTGATTCATTTTTATGAAGGTCAGTCGATCGACCGGGTCGGTGGACAGGCACACCCTGTGATCGGTTACAAAACCTCCAGCAGCACTGAATGTGCGTACCGAAAGAACGCTGGATGCAGGACAGGCCGGTAGCTCAATTGCATACTGTGCAAGCTCTGGCCAGTGATCCATCCTCAAGACCCAGTAACCCAGAGGATTTTTGGTGGGAAAAGTGTCCAAGTCAGATCTTGCCCCTAGATATTCCTGCACCATGTAAAACAGACGCTGGTGATGGTTGCTGGAACCGATCATACCTTGGGGCTGAGGACTAAAAAATTGTCTGAATGCATCGGTCAGACGGCCACCTTCTCCACCGCTCCTTCTTTGACTGACCGAAGCCTCAGCAACACGTTGTCCAGGAACAGGAGTTTGTAACCTCCCAGTCTCTGGGAACACGTTGCACAGACCTTTCTGCAAGGCCTCCCAAAGATGTTTCATCCTCTGCTCCCTCTGCAACGGCAAGATAAGGTCCGCAACCTTACCCTTGTAACGTGGATCAAGGAGGGTTGCCAGCCAGTATTGATACCTCTCCTTGATACCACAAATACGAGGATCCTTCCACAGGCTTTGCAGGATCAGGGAGGCCATGCAGCGTAGGTTTGCTGAGGCATTCGGTCCGGAGTCCTCTGGGTCACTAAGGACGACATGATCCGCAGCCACCTCCTCCCAGCCATGTACAATTCCATGGGTTTCTTGGGACTGTAAATGATCCCTTAAAGACTGCTGCTGATGCTAAGTGCCAGGCTCCACCCCCATGCTGACACAATCCATCTCTTCCTCCTCCTCCTCCTCCTCTTCCTGTGTGATCGGCGGGCACGCAGGAACACTGTCTGGACAAAGGGGACCTTGAGAGCTAAGAAAGTCCTCCTCTTCCTGCCTCTGTTCTGCCTCAAGTGCCCTGTCCATTATTCCATGCAGTGTGTGCTCCAACAGGTGGACAAGGGGGACAGTGTCACTAATGCATGCACTGTCACTGCTCACCATCCTCGTGGCCTCCTCAAATGGTGACAGGACAGTGCATGCATCCCTGATCATGGCCCACTGGCATGGGAAAAAAAAAAAACAAGCTCCCCTGACCCTGTCCTGGTGCCATAGTCACACAGGTACTCATTGATGGCCCTCTGCTGCGTGTGCAGCCGCTGCAACATGGCCAACGTTGAGTTCCACCTGGTGGGCATGTCACAGATTAGGCGGTTCTTGGGCAGGTTAAATTCCTTTTGGAGGTTAGCCAGCCGAGCACTGGCATTATATGACCTGCGGAAATGCACACAGACTTTCCTGGCCTGCCTCAGGACATCCTGTAAGCCCGGGTACCTGCCCAAGAACCGCTGTACCACCAAGTTAAGGACGTGAGCCAAACAGGGCACATGGGTCAGTTGTCCCTGTCGGAGGGCAGAGAGGAGGTTGGTGCCATTGTCGCAAACCACCATTCCTGGCTTAAGCTGGTGTGGCGTCAACCACCTCTGAACCTGCCCCTGCAGAGCTGACAGGATCTCTGCCACAGTGTGGCTCCTGTCCCCCAAGCACACCAGCTCAAGCACCGCATGGCATCTTTTGGCCTGCGTGCTTGCGTAGCCCCTTGAACGCCTACGGAGCACCGCTGGTTCCGAAGTCAAATCACAGGAAGATGCCATGTAGGAAGAAGAAGAGGTGGGGGTGGAGGAGAGAGGTGTGGCAGAATCACTACTAGTAGTATTTTGGAGGCGTGGTGGCAGAACAACCTCCAACACTACTGCACCCTGTCCTGCATCCTTCCCAGCTGCCAGAAGAGTCACCCAGTGCACGGTGAAAGATAGGTAACGTCCCTGTCCATGCCTGCTGGACCATGCGTCAGCGGTAATATGCACCATACCGCTGACCGCCCTGCCCAGCGAGGCCAAGACATTGCCTTCCACATGCCGGTAGAGAGCTGGAATCACCTTCCGTGAGAAAAAGTGGTGTTTGGGAACCTGCCACTGAGGAACCGCACATTCCACAAACTCACGGAAGGGGGCAGAGTCTACCAACTGAAAAGGCAGCAGTTGAAGTGCTAGCAATTTAGCCAAGCTAGCATTCAACCGCTGGGCATGTGGATGGCTGGGAGCAAACTTCTTTCTGTGGTGCAGCAGCTGGGGCAGGGAAATTTGCCTGGTACAATCTGACGTTGGTGTACCAATAGCAGATTGCCCCCAAGTACTTGGCTGTGACACACCTAATTCTACACCTTCATTTCTCTCAGTGCAGGACTCAGAGAGGACTGAAGGTATAGTGGGGTTGGAGATCCCAGCTGATGAGGAGCAAGGAGAGGTCCTCTTTGTTCTTTGGTGTGGGTCTTTTGGTACGCTTGCCAACAAACTGCATGGCAGGTCAACATATGTCTGGTCAAGCATGTGGTGCCCAAGCGGGAGATGTTTTGGCCACGAGAGATACGCTTGAGACATATGTTGCAAATAGCAGCGGTGGGATCTGATGCACTCGTCTCAAAAAAGGCCCACACCAAAGAACTTTTGGAATAACGCGCAGAGACAGCAGCGCCCTGCACATGTGGAGCTCTGCAGTGTGATGCAGTCAGTGTGCTGCCCTTAAGCTGGCCCCTGGAGGGCATCCTGCCTTGTTGGTGATGTGCTTCCTCCTCCTCCTCCTCTCTCCTATCAGGCACCCATGTGGAGTCAGTGACCTCATCATCCCCTCCCTCCTCATCACTGGAGCAAAGCTGGCAGTATGCTGCAGCTGGGGGAACATGACTGGCAGATTGCTGTCCTTCTTGGGCACCCCCTCTCTCTGGGCTCACGTTACTGCCTTCCTCTAGCTGGGTACCATCATTGGAGCCTTCAAAATGCTGGGCATCCTCCTGGAGCATGTACCCAACACTGTGGTCAAACAGTTCGGGGGACTCCTCAGGAGGACATGGTGGGGCTAGAGAAGGAGTGACTGATGCCATTGAGCCAAGGGAAGAGGCCGCATTGGCAGCTGCTTTGCCAGACAAAGTACTCTGAGCCTGGGTGAGAGAGGATGAGGAGGATGAGGACAGCTTGGTCATCCACTTTACCAAGTCTTCCGCGTGTTGCGGCTTAATACGGCCAGCTGCTGAAAAAAAGGACACGCGTGTCCCACGGCCACGTGCTGATGAGGATGTACCGTCTCCACGACCAGCACTGTTGCCTCTAGACACAGAGCCTGCTTGCCCTCTTTTATTGGCTTGTGACAGTCTGCCTCTCTTTGTTGGCCTTCCAGACATACTAATGGCCTGCAGTGAGATGTAGCTGCACAAAGCTGGGATGCATATATATATATACTGATACTGCAGCTAGCAGAATCAACTGCCTGCCTGTAGTATTATTAGTATGAGAACACCAGCAATTGTCTTCAGGTAGCTTTAGGTGCACACTGTGCAGAGGACACAGTACACTAATTGTAAATACTGTAGCAGCCGGGGGCGTGGTCAAGATGGCGACCAGATAGGACGTGTGGGAAGGGAGCTCCGTTCTCAGCCGACAATTCATCCGTTTATAGGGGACATATCCTCGCTCTAACACTACCGGGAGGTAGAGAAAGCAGGCGGGTATGAGAAGGGGAAGCTCCGGTTCCCAAAGGAAGAGGCAGCAGGCTCCTAGGACCCCGCCAACAACCAGAGGTGCGTGCGGGACGGCCTACACCAACATGGCGTCCCAGACGGAGCAGGCTGAGTCTCCCCAGCTGGGAGTCGATCAGTTCCAGGCGCTCATGCAAGCTATCACGGGCTGCCAAACAACACTGACCACTAAGATCGAGCAGATGCAGCTTGAAATGGGCCTAATTAGGCGGGACATGGATAAGCACCGGGATAGATTAAATGAAGCGGAGCGGAGAGTGGGGGAGACAGAAGACACGGTCAGGGAGCATTCTGCCTCCCTCCGCACGTTACAGGTTAAAATGAAGGCGATCAAATCCCGAGCAGAAGATCAGGAAAATAGGAACGGGCGGAACAATTTACGCATGGTGGGTCTCCTGGAGGGGGCTGAAAGGAGAGACCTATGCAGAGCAGTTGCTGCGTACGCTCCTCCCGCAGGCGCCATTCTCCCCTCACTTTGCAGTCGAGCGGGCTCACAGAAAGCCGTCGGCTCCAGGCCCGCCTGGAGCTCCGCCACGTACATTTATTTTCCGCCTTTTGAATTTTAGAGACCGGGATCTCGTTCTCAGAGAGGCTAGAAGATCGGAGAACTACGACATGAAAATGTGAAGATTATGTTATTTCCGGATTTCTCCATTGAAACACAACGACAACGCAGATCGTTCGACCAGATCAAGGCCCAACTAAGGAGCAAAGGTCTCAAGTACAGCATGATGTTTCCAGCGCGCCTCAGAGTGATTGATGGCGAGACCACCAAGTTTTTTGTTTCTCCAGAGGAGGCTTCCAGATGGTTTGATACCCTTCCTAGGCAGCGCTAAGCTGCTTACCGTTTGTTTGTTTTTTTGAATGCTTTGGAAGTTTCCAGTGAAATGCGCAGTTACAAGTGGAGTGCTTGCTCCTCTACAAATTTATCCTGTTGGCTGCTTAACACACAGGCTTCCCCTGAGGCCTATTCTGAAGGGCACATTGTTTGTTGTGGGGGCGGGAGGGAGGGGGTGCATACCCCTAAGTCTGGAGGTACCTGAGCTCATATCCATATGGCAGCCAGATAATTTTCCTCTCAAGATTGAAATATGGACCACCCCTAGGTACTCACAACATCTACTACTGGAGGCTTCTTCGCCTCTCCTCCTCACGGGTACGTACTCTTTCTCTGAAATGTTTTAATATTTCCCTCTGGAGACGACTTTTCGGGGTGAGATATATGTTTGTTCTCAAGGAGGGGTGTACTTATGTGACCGGAATTTGACGGCTCGGGTCCCCTCCCCAAGGCTATCAAGATTGAACTGTCCGGCTGACATATTTCTCCTGGCAATCATAGAAGGGACTAAAAAGGGCCTTATTATTCTGTCTTGGAGAACTCAGGTCTTGAACTAACAACGGGAAAGACAGTCCCCCATGTCTGGCTGACGTAATACTTCTGGCCCTCTCTCCACTTAAAGAGGAGTTTGAGGGTTATAAATGAATAACAATGTGCCCGTGGCTGGTTCTGGTCGTGGGGGAGGGATGTAACTAAGAATGTGCCCTTAGCTTGTTCTAAGTGAAGCGGAGAAGGGATTATTATACTTAAGTTAAGTTGAATTGTGAGCAGTAGCTCTTTCTCTCCCTGTGGGTGGTTAGGTATGATTTATACATTTCTCAGACTGTACCCTCTGCCAGCTATGGGTGAAATGGAGGGAAGATATGGGTACTTAGGTTGGGTTGTGGTCCATGCCTCTTTCTCTCCCTGTAAATAGGGGTGAAGGATGTATTTGTAACTAAGATTGTGCCCTTAGACTGTCTAACAGAAGCGGAAGTTGATTTTGGTATGGGGATGGAGGGGTGGACCATAGCTCTCCATATGACCCTAGGTGACTGTGAACGATGTGTTTATATAGATTATTAAGAATGTGCCCCTAGATAGTTTAGGTGAAACTGCCGCCGGGGACTCCTGGACAGATAATTCTGTGCGGGCTCCCTTGGTGGTAGTGGTCTTTATGACCGGTTCTGGGCGGGGCTCCCTAGCTCCGGCTGGGGCTCTAGGTCCTTGGTGCGCTTAGTATTACGCACCACCCCCCAAGGGAGATTTCTCCTATCTAAAATGTTTAACAAGTTCGGTTTGGGTATACAAACACCCCATGAGTTACAATTGGAGGTGTGGGGTGGGTTGGGGGGGGGGGGGGGGTTTGGTTTGTTTCAGTTTTATATATTTTTTTTTTTTTTTTTTTGCAAGTAATCTTTATTGAGACACTTAGTTATGGTACAACAATTGTAGCGGAGAAGTTGCAAAAAAATACAAGGAGATTGACAATATCAGGTCTGACCCAAAATAGTAAGGGTCTAATATGTAGGGTAATTTTTTTTTTGTTTTCCTTTAACGGGAGGGGTAATAGGGATAGGGGAGGGGAAAGAAGGAGATCAGGAAAGTGGTAATGGAAAAGAGTGAGACAGTGTGTAGAAATTTTAGCAGTATCATCTTATGTTCTACAGTGTACAGTAAGCAGTGGTCCTTCCCGGATGACTCAATTCATGATGGGCGAATAGGCAGATAGATGACCCTCTATAGGGAGGGCCATCAGATAATAAAAAGGAACTGGTGGCTATGCAAGTTATTAAGAACACAGTGCAGCTCGGGGATCTGACAGCCAATATTGCCAGTGATCATAAAATGTATTCACTTTCATCTGTGATTTGGCAAATAGGAGTTCCATAGAGAGATGATCATTTAGGATGTAAGTGGTATGGTTCAGAGTGGGTGCACTGGCCTGTTTCCAGAACCTAGCAATGGAGAGGCGAGCAGCAATTAGGATATGTGTGATAATGGGGTGAAATTTTGGGTGCCAGTTCGATAGTCCCAGTCCGAAGAGAGCCATCCGCGAAGTTAATGTGATAGATACATTAGTTATATCTTTAATGAGGTTGGAGACGTCCGTCCAGAAGATAGTAATGGACGGGCATTCCCACCAAATATGAAAGATATGTCCGTCCATATCACAGTTTCTCCAACATTTCCTCGAATGGGATGTGAACATTCGGGCTAATTTCACTGGGGTATAATACCAGCAGTAGAGGATTTTTAATAGGGTCTCCCAATGAGAAATGTTTCTGGAATATATGCTGGGGGTTCTTATAGCTTGATACCAGAGAGAGGGAGGAAGGTCACATCTGAGGGTGGATTCCCAGAAAGACATAGCTGAGGACCTTTCATCCTGTTTAGGCTTTATAAGCAGTCTATAGAGGTATGAGATACCACGCGTTTTGTTATTGGTTAGGTTGAAAAAGGATAAGAGGTCCTTGGTCAGAGTGTTGAGTGAAGTCAAGATAGGTGCAAGGATGTGGCGGATTCTTAGGTAGATGTAGAAATCCTTATTGGGGAGAGCAAAGCTCTCTTTAAGTTGTTGGAAGGATATAAGCTGAGAGTTCTGGTATAGGTCACCTATTTTTTGGATACCTAGTGAGACCCATCTGTGCAGAGGCAAGTCCGTTGAGAGGAGAGACAAGGAAGTTAACGGCAGCTGATGCAGTGCTTGAGTATGCAGCCCCAAAGACGTTTGGATGATTGCTTTCCACGTGGATATTGTAGCATTAACAGTTGGCAAAAAGGAGCGAGGTGGATGGTATCCAATCCACGTGGCTGCTAGTATCAATGAAGGGCTTTGGGTCAGGGCTAAAGCTTCAATTTGAGTCCAGAGCTGTGTAGATGTAGAGTCCCAGAGTTTTTTGGTCTGGTCGAGTATAGTTGCCTTGTAGTAGGATCTGAGGTCTGGTACTCCCGGTCCAGCATATGTTTTGGGGATTTGTAGTAAGGAGGATTTAATGCGGGGCTTACGGGCTGCCCAGATGAAGTGATTAATGATCCTTTGTAGGTTGGCTACATCCGATTGAAGTATAGGTAATGGAAGCGTCCTGAAGAAATACAGAATGTGGGGTAGTAGAAACATCTTGGACAGGGCTATGCGTCCTGCCCAAGAGGTACAGACATTGAGTAGTGATTTGGATATATCCTGGAGTTTCTGGATCAGGATAGAGAGATTGGTGCATAGAAGTACACTTGAAGGGGATGTTAATTGTATACCCAGATACGGCATGGATGAGTTGGGGGCCCAGGAAAAGGGAGAGACTGTGGTGATAGCCTTCTTGAGATGTGGCGGTAAAGAAACACCCAACATAGCTGACTTAGATTTGTTCAATTTATACATGGAGACCTGACTAAACTGGTGTAGGAGATCACAAAGAGGTGGAAGAGATTTCAAAGGGTCTGTGAGCCATATGATTATATCATCGGCATATAGGCCGATCTTATGTGAGTGTTGGCCGATTGGTAATCCAAAGATGCGGGGGTGTGCTCGTATGGCGTGAGCTAGCGGCTCAATGATAAGTGCAAATATTAGGGGCGATAAGGGACACCCTTGCCTAGTCCCATTAGTAATAGGGAAAGGGGTGGAAAGCATGCCAGAAGTCAATACCTTCGCTCTAGGTGTAGAATAGAGGCCTAATATTGCTTGGAGAAAGGGGCCCTGTATGCCAAATTTCTGAAGGACCAAATCTAGATATAGCCAGTTAACTCGATCAAACGCCTTCTCTGCATCTAAAGAGATCAGCAGAGAAGGCGTCCGACGATGCTCTGCCCAATGTATGAGGTCTATGAACCTACGAGTGGCATCGGAGGCTTGTCTACAGGGAATAAATCCCACCTGATCTGGGTGGATGAGGGTGGGCATATACTCAGCAAGACGCGTGGCTAATAACTTGGTGTAAATTTTGAGGTCGGTGTTTAGAAGTGAAATGGGCCTATAGTTAGCTGGATCTTGGAAGGGTTTACCAGGTTTATGTATGGTAGTTATCACCGCTTCAAGAGATTCTGATGGTATTTCTCCGGTTGTTAGAAATTTATTAAAGGTATTACATAGATGGGGTACTAATTGGTCTTGGAAGGATTTGTAATATTCATTTATAAAGCCATCTGGTCCTGGTGCTTTATGAAAGGGGAGATCTTTGATAGCTTTAGAGATTTCTTGATGTGAGAATGGTTGGGAAAGGTATTTAAGCTGTGTCGGGGTAATGGTAGGGAGTTGGAGAGGGGTTAGGAAATCATTGATTTGTTGGGAGGTAGGATTGGGCTCGGATGCGGACTGCGAGAGGTTGTATAACCTAGAATAGAATGAGCTAAAGCCGTCAGCTATGTCTTTTGGGTTTGTCATTTTACGTCCCTGTTCGTCTAAAAGGAACTGAATTCTGGTTTGTGCAACCCTACGTTTGTATTGCTGTGCTAGAAATTTACCGGGTTTATTACCTTGGGAGTACCAAGAGAGGCGAAGGCGCCTAAGATAGAAATCATAGCCTCTTTGTACGTAGGAGCATAATTCGTTTCTAACTTTCCTGACTTTGTCTATGGTGTTTTGTGTAGGGTTTTGTTTGTTCAGGGCTTCAAGTGTTTTGATACGGTCAAGGAGAGAGTTAACGGTCATAGTTTTTTTTCTTTTTTTCCTGGGCACCCAACTTTAGGAATATACCTCTTAATACTGATTTATGGGCATTCCAAAGGGTCGCAGGGTTGGAAACGGACCCTGTGTTAGAGTTAAAGAAGGCAGAAATCTCAGAACGTACCTGTTCCAGAGTCTCCGCGGCACCAAGTAATGATGCATTCAAGCGCCATGGAGTGTGTCCAAATGTTCTGGGGGTATGGACAAAGTAATGGATACCGGGGCATGGTCTGACCAGGTAATGACTCCGATCCTAGATCGAGAGATTTTTTGTAATAGTGCCTTGGAGGTCAGGAACAAGTCTATCCTGGAGTATGAGTTTTGGGTGTTTGAGAAGAAAGAGTAGTCCCTCTCCGTACCATGTTGACATCTCCAGGGGTCGTAAAAATGGTCTTCAAGGGAGATTAGAGATGACAGGGCCGTGGATTTTCTACGTTTGATATTGGAGGAGTCCAACTGGGGGTCTATGACTTCGTTGAAGTCTCCACATATTATAATTCGGTCTCTGGGATAGTGTTGGATTTTTTGGATTATAGATTTGTAAAAGGACCTTTGTCGGATATTTGGAGCGTATATATTTACAATAATAAGGTGTTGATTATTGAAAGAGGCAGATAAGATTAGGTTTCTCCCCGAAGGGTCTTGATCGAGATGATTGAGGGTAAATGCTATGGAGGATCGAATTGCTATCATGACTCCTCTTTTTTTCTTATCAGCACGTGCATGGAAGCAGTGAGGGAACAATTTGTGGGAGCATTGGGGAGACTTATCCTCTGAGAAATGTGTCTCCTGAACACAGAGTAAATCTGCTTTTTGTGATATAGCCTCTTGCCATAATAGTGAGCGCTTAAAAGGGCTATTAAGCCCCTTCGCATTCAAGGAGGTAATTGTCAGTGACATAGTGAGAGACTAGACGCTTATGTCTTGTTGGTACCGAGGTGAACTGTCTCTGTCTAAAGCAAGGGTGATAGGAAGGGGGGAAAGAGGTCAAGGAAAGTTTACTGTGGATACGCAAAGAGTTGATACAATAGAAATAGTCTGGATTGGAGTCTGTAAAATACAGAAGATCCAATTCAACTATTCAATAACAGTGAAGATTAGACATATTTATAAACAGGTAACTTATAAAACTGTTAATACAAAACTGTATGAGTGTGGCAAATAAGTGTGCCTAACACACTAAAACTGGGAAGCGTGGAGAGAGTTCCAAACGTGGTTCTACTCCTCCACTAGTAAAATCTGTTGAGCGACAGTATAAACCAGCCTGAGAAAGATCCCTCCTCTATGGAGGTTGTTGGATCAAGACTTGTTACCATTATGGCGGAGCTTTCGATGCCCAGGGGTTGGAGATTCTGGATGGTGGCCCTGATTTTGGAGTAGATGGGAGATCACGAGATAGAATGCCCCAGTTATTCAGTTGCTTGAGCCCATCTTTGGGGGTGTGTATGGAAGCTTGCTGATTATGGTACGTGACCAGTAGCTTGGTAGGATAACCCCATTTATATGGTAGCTTATGCTCATTGAGTATTGAGGTTACTGGAGCAAAGGATTTGCGTGCTTGGGAAGTAGCTGCCGATATGTCATTGTACAGCGAGATTTTAGCAAAGGGCTCCGGGAGGGTGCGCAGAGATCTTGCTGTACGCATGATGTTTTCCTTAATGTGAAAGAAGTGAATGCGCGCCAATATGTCTCTGGGGACTGAAGCCGGTAGATGCTGTGGCTTGTGTATCCTGTGTGCACGGTCGATCAGCACATCATTCGTCGTCAGTTATGGAATGAGTTTGCGAAATAGCTGATGCAGATATGGGACTATTTCAGGGGGTGCCAGAGACTCAGGAACCCCCCTGATTTTAATGTTATTACGTCGCGACCTATCCTCTAGGTCTGCGACTTTTAGGCGGAGCATCTGAATAGTCGCAGAGTGGTCATCTTGTGTGTGCACTACTGTGTTATGAGCTTTAGTGGCCTCAGATAAATGCTGCTCAATATGGGTGGTACGGTCTTCTAGGCAGGTGACTTTGTCCTGCAGCTGGTTAATGGACACTTTCAGTTCACGGTGGAGATCTGCCTGAAGGGAGAGCAGCATAGCTTTGATGGAGTGTTCAGAAGCTGGGTTGTCAGAGGTGGGGTAGGCAGCTAGGGGAAGAGTGACTGGACATTCTGCTGTGGGACTACAGGTCCCAGCGCCATGTTGCTTCTTCAAAGGGGGCTGCTTGTCAGGGGAGTGTGCAGAGGAATCGGCAATCCGCTTACCTCTATCCCCTGGTGAAGGTAGCTGCTCAGAGAGGAGATCTGCTGGGTCCTCCATGTCAATGGAGGAATTCTCTGTTGCCGCTGTATAATCCGGCGGGCGCTCCGAGTCTCCACACTCCCGGCCGGCGCCATTTTGATTCTTCTGCAAGGGCTGCATGTAGAAATCGAGCAGTCTGCAGGGACCCCTGAGCTTCGGTTTCACTTTGGACATAGTCCGTATGATGTCCTGTATGTCCCCCTCCTACTTGGAGGGCAGATGGAGGCTGTGCTGTGGCTGGTGAGGCTGAGGAGGATCGTGGAGGAGCAGAGCTCAGTAATCAAGCGGCCATCATCTTCCGCGGCCAGGCCACGCCCCAGTTTTATATAATTTTTTCTTTAATTGCCTACCTTTATGCCTTATACTTTATGATACTGTTTTACTACGTCTGCTATGATTGCTTTCAGTGGTTGCTGACTTTGGGATTGGTAACTGTAGACATATGGATATCTCTGTTAAACCCTGGGATGTGTGGGGTATTCTCTCCTCCAGGACCCTCCGATAATCCACTCCATTATACTCCATGATGGCCCCTATTAAAATTGTGTCCTGGAATGTTAGGGGTTTAAACCACAAAATTAAGCGCTCCCTGGTCTTTGAATACCTCAAAAAAAATATGCCCCTCAGATCTGCATCCTTCAAGAGACGCATCTGGTGGGAAAGTGATGGGGTTAAAGAGACCCTGGGTGAGCCGTCACTACCATGCCACTTACTCCGGCTATTCTAGAGGAGTTAGTGTCCTGGTACATAAAACCCCTAGCTTTGAATTGTTGGATGTGGTCACGGACCCGGAGGGGAGGTATGTGTTGATACATGCTAACATAGACACGGTAGACATGGTGGTGGTGGGAGTATATTTGCCACCCCCAGCTAATATCTCTATAATGCAGAAGCTGACCATGCTGATTGCCCAATTCCAGACTGACAATGTGGTCATAGCGGGAGATTTTAATATACCTCCAAATCCTCCAAATCCTTGCATGGATAAATTATCCCCGCTAGGGACTCAACGCTGTCTAAATGGGCAGATGTGTACGGGCTGGTGGACATATGGCGATGGAAGAATCCATCAGAACGCGCTTACACCTGCCACTCCTCTTCATACAACACCCTGTCCCGTATTGACCTGATCTATGCTAGTAGCGCAATGCTCCCCAAGGTTATTGCAATCGAGATACTTCCACTGGGTATCTCGGATCATTCCCCCCTACTATGTACAATACAAACTCATACTCCCCAAGCGGATAGACTTTGGCGACTCTCTAGATTCTGGATTGAACATCCAACCATAGAAATAGAGGTGGCCAAAGAGATAAGAGGTTTTTGGTTGACTAATGCCGATTCCACAGGGATGGCGATGGTCTGGGATACGTTTAAAGCCTATATACGAGGGTGCTATTTATCATCTATTACACAGGAAAGGAACAATGATAAAATTACACTGGAGGAGGCGGAGGCCAGAGCGCAGGAACTAGAGTCTAGGTTCGCCATGACTTCCAATCCTGTCACGGCTCAGGATATGAAGGTAGCATATTGGGAGGTGATGTTACTTAGGATGGCCAAGGTTCATAAACGTCAGCTTACTCAAACGCAACAGATTTTCGAACAAGGTGACAAACCAGGTAGATTGCTGGCTTGGATTTCCAAGGAGCAATCCCCAATTTCCACCATTGCAGGCCTGCGTAGGGAGGATGGGACTAAGGTGACAGACCCAATGAATTTCAATCGATGCTTTACAGAATTGTACGAGGCTTTATACTCCACTAGGGCAAACTACTCCCCAGATGAGTTACACAATTTTCTAGAGGGGGTGACGCTCCCAATTCTCTCTGACGATGCAAGGGAAAATCTAGACGCCCCGATTACAATGCCGGAGGTGCGGGTAGCATTGAGTTCTATGCAGACAGGGAAGACTCCAGGGGAAGATGGGATCCCTCCTGAATTCTACAAACAGTACCTAGAGGACCTAACTATCAAAATGCACGACATGTTTACAAAATCCCTACAGGCCAAAGACCTTCCACCATCCATGTCCCAGGCCATCATAGTGGTAATACCCAAACCTGGGAAAGACCCCCAGTTGTGCTCTTCATACCGGCCCATCTCCCTGCTCAACTCTGACGCCAAAGTGCTTACCAAAATTCTTGCCAGGCGACTAAATGAAGTTATACTTACCCTGATCCATGAGGATCAGTCAGGATTTATGCCTGGCAAGGCAACCGATATTAATCTGCGAAGGCTGTATGCAATCCTGGCCTCTGGAGGTGAGGGAGGGGCTGATGAAATGGTGGCCTCTCTTGACGCGGAGAGGCCTTTGACTCCGTAGAGTGGGGCTATCTCTGGGAGGTCCTCCGTAAATTCGGATTTGCTCCATCCTTCATCTCCTGGGTTAGGTTGATATACAAGGCACCGAAGGCCAGGGTGCGTACCGGAACAGTCTTGTCCTCACCCTTTGTTTTGGGCAGGGGAACATGGCAGGAGTGCCCCCTATCCCCGGGACTTTTTGCACTAGCAATTGAACCTATGGCGGCGCTTCTTTGGGCTTCAACACAAATTAAAGGGATTGTTAGAGGTCCACTGCAAGAAAAAGTGTCCTTATATGCAGATGACACCCTGCTATATCTGAGGGATGATGGGTGCTCACTACAGATGGCTCTGTCACTTATAGATAACTTTGGGCAATTCTCAGGAATCCGAGTGAATTGGGGGAAGTCAGTGATATTTCCCCTACATTCTGGGACGGGAAGCCAGCAGATGGACGGACAGCTGCAGAGGGTTCCCCAGTTTCGGTACCTAGGAGTTGAGATACATCGGGACTGAGGCTGGGTTCACACTGCTGCGGTGGCAGAAATCGCATGTGATTCGCAGCGCACTGCTGTTCACATCACATGCAATGTCTGTGCTGTGCGATATCAGCCATACAGATAGTATGGCTGATATCGCACCGCATTCGGTCCAAACTCCCACAGGAACCTTTTTTTTGTTCGGACCAAAATCGGATCGCATGGGTGTTCACACCTATGCGATCTGAAAATGTCCGAATTGTCAGTTCGCATTGCGATATGCGGGCTGAACTGGGGGTGTCATTAACATTGTATGACACTCCCCAGCAGTTCGCATATGGCAGTGTGAACTGCCGTGCGAGTTGGTGCGATGCGGGAACCCGCAGTAAATTTGCTGCGTTCCCGCACCGCAGCAGTGTGAACCCAGCCTTAAGGCAGTTTATCCCTCTGAATCTCAATCCGGTGGTTCAGCGGATATCCCAGAGCTGTGCCAGATGGAGATCTCTCCCCCTGACACCGGTTGGAAGAGTTAACCTAATTAAAATGTCGATCCTTCCTAAGTTCACTTACCTTTTCCCGCCAGACTCCTGTACCTATACCAAATAGTTTTTTTTCAGAGGTTGGATAGCATTCTGGTATCTTTTGTCTGGAACGGGAGGGCTCCCAGGGTGGCCAAAGTAAAGCTGCAGCTGCCCACATTGCTTGGTGGCCTGGCACTACCGTGCCTATTGAAATATTACTGGGCAGCAGTCCTGGTGACAGTCAAGTGGTGGCTGTCAGGGGAGCCGGCTAACCCTGCCTCTTCATTAGAGGCGGCGTTGCTGGGTTCATATGCGGAGCTTAGAAACTTGATCCATAGGGGCCCTAGGTCTAACTCTCGGGTCACCTTTCCTATGACTACGACCCTGAAGGTGTGGGAGTCGGTGGCCAGACAGGTGGGTGGATCTGGGATATGGTCCCCTGAGACCCCATTGTGGGGGAATCCTCGCTTACCACATTTCCGCTCCATCCCTGATCCTATTGTGTGGGCCAGGTATGGAGTTACAGCATTGAGGGACATAATGTCTCAGGGGCAGTTGATTACATTTGATGCACTAAAGCTCCACCGTGACCTCCCGAACCACATGTTTTTCAGGTTTATCCAATTACGACATGCCTATCGATCCCAATTCCCCTCCTCAATCTCACTGGAGATGTCACCGGTGGAGAGAATGCTTAAATCCCCTGATCAGACCAAAACGATGTCTACCTTATATAATATGTTTGTTACGCTAGATACCTCTGGGGTCTCCTCAGGACTTACCTCCAAAACGATCCGAATAACTAACGGAACTAGGCAAGGATGTCCCCTATCGCCCATTATTTTTACGCTCCTTATGGAACCATTGGCGGAAAGTTTCCGATCTCATCCCAACATTACAGGCATCACTATTGGCGATACTGAACATAAAATTAGCCTATTTGCGGATGATGTCCTGCTCATGCTCTCTAACCCCAAAACATCACTACATGAGACACAGAAATTGCTGGAAGAATTTAGTGCCATATCCTACTATAAATTAAACGCCACAAAGCCCCAAATTTTAGGTTTTAATGTTCCACCCTCCATGCAAATTTACCTAACTAATAGATTCCCTTTTGAGTGGTCCCCCCCACTTTTTGACATTCTTAGGAATTCAATTAACTGCACACACCTCACTGCTATATGAACATAACTTTAAGCCCTTCTTGGAATCACTGCCTCGACAACTATCCCTTCTGAGGACTCAGGAACTTTCAAGGGCTGGAAGAATAGCGACCTTAAAAATGCTGCTCTTACCAAAACTCCTTTATCTCTTTCGCACCTTAATATTCCCCTTACCACAAACTTTCCTTTCCGCCACCCAAAAGCTCTTCACTCAATTTATTTGGAACCACAAACCCCCAAGATGCTCCCTCAATATTATGTTAAGGCATAGAAAGAATGGTGGAATGGGAGTACCCAATATTATGGCGTATTATAAAGCATGCGTATTAGATCAACTTAGACACTGGTGGAACCCCCCTAAACATAAAAAGTGGGCATTTATGGAATCCAATGCGCTTCCACATAAAAATTACCAATCGATTCTTATCGCTAGTAGAATGGGAGCTCCACTACCCATCTCTAATATCCCAACTGTACAAATCTCCATCAAATTATGGTCAGAAATTCCCCTCTTATCTTCACCCAAGGGATCACTTTTTAAAATCCCTACCCCACTCTCAGTGCTCCAACACTTTATAGCCTGCATTGACCTTAAACTCTGGAAAAATAAAGGCCTTCTTCTTTTGAGAGACCTATACCAGGATGCGTCTCTCACCACACATATGAAACCTTATCTACCCGCTTTGACCTTCCGCAACCCGCGCAATTTACCTATTTACAAGTACGCTCCTTCCTCCATAAACATCCTCTACCTCTACACTTAGAAATTCCAGTCTCCATGTATACTTTCTTCCTTGAACCAACATCCCCTCTAAGGGGTATTTCCCTCTTTTATAATATCTACAACACTCAAGATCCCTTCTCAAAGACCACTACCATGCTAAAATGGGAAGAGGCTTTGGGAAAAACCTTCACAGATACCTATTGGGTGAAAGCTCTATCTACCACTTATACCTCATCCAAGTGCATTAACCATTGGGAACATTACCAAAAGGTAATACATTCTTGGTACCTTACCCCGTACAAACTTTCCAAATTCTACCCATCTCAATCGGCCTTGTGCTGGAGAAAATGTGGAGAATCTGGAACTCTATGCCATATATTATGGTCTTGTATATCACTACGGTCATACTGGAACAAGATTTTTTCCATAATGTCTGATATTTGTAGCCGACCCATTGTACCTCATCCAGAACTAGCCATCTTGCACCTGAACATTCACAAATTTCTTCCCAAGTTCCGAGTAGTAATCATACAATTTTTATTAGCAGCAAAAATAACTATTACAAGGAAGTGGAATACCATTGATCCACCTAATCCTAGTGATGCCATCCTCACCCTGAGCTGCCAATGCGAGATGGAGAAATTACTGGCAATCACAAACCTCAGTCTCACAGTATTTAGCGATAAATGGGAACCCTGGTTATCAAACCCTAAATGCACAGTCAAAATTTGAAAGTCCTTATCTTATGGTGACTGGCCCGCCCTATCCCTAACCCCCCCCCCCCTTTTTTTTTTTTTTTTTTTTTTTTTAATTTTATTCCCCTTTCCTTTTTCATCTTGGCAAGCTTATCTTGCCTAATCATATCAACATTTAAGTCATTTACCCTCTGTACAGGAAAACTGGTGCCTCCCATTACAGATTACACCAGTATGTGGATTGTGTACCAACCAATGTATCCAACTACCCTGTTTCCAGTCTTGATCCTTTACCACCTCAAGTTACTTCAATATCGTTGTGACACTGATCGTAGTTGACGGTACTTCCAC